>NW_027473834.1:0-137327 GCF_050947335.1 Megachile rotundata
ATAATAAGAGTAATGAGTATAGTAATTGTCGTTCTATCGATCATATCTGCATAATATGGTTAATAATATGAGTTAGATTGATAATAGTGAGTGTAATAAGTATAGTAATGGTCGTTCTGTCGATCATATAAGCATAATATGGCTAATAATATGAGCTAGATTGATAATAATAAGAGTAATAAGTATAGTAATTGTCGTTCTATCGATCATATAAGCATAATATGGCTAATAATATGAGTTAGATTGATAATAATAAGAATAATCAGTATAGTAATTGTCGTTCTATCGATCATATCTGCATAATATGGTTAATAATATGAGTTAGATTGATAATAGTGAGTGTAATAAGTATAGTAATTGTCGTTCTGTCGATCATATAAGCATAATATGGCTAATAATATGAGTTAGATTGATAATAATAAGAGTAATCAGTATAGCAATTGTCGTTCTATCGATCATATCTGCATAATATGGTTAATAATATGAGTTATATTGATAATAGTGAGTGTAATAAGTATAGTAATTGTCGTCCTATCGATCATATAAGCATAATATGGCCAATAATATGAGTTAGATTGATAATAATAAGAGTAATAAGTATAGTAAATGTCGTTCTATCGATCATATAAGCATAATTTGGCTAATAATATGAGTTAGATTGATAATAATAAGTGTAATTAGTATAGTAAATGTCGTTCTATCGATCATATAAGCATAATATGGCTAATAATATTAGCTAGATTGATAATAATAAGAGTAATAAGTATAGTAATTGTCGTTCTATCGATCATATAAGCATAATTTGGCTAATAATATGAGTTAGATTGATAATAATAAGAGTAATAAGTATAGTAATTATCGTTCTACCGATCATATAAGCATAACATGGTTAATAATATGAGTTAGATTGATAACAGGGAGTGTAATAAGAATAGTAATTGTCGTTCTGTCGATCATATAAGCTTAATATGGCTAATAAGATGGGTTAGATTGATAATATTAAGAGTAATGAGTATAGTAATTGTAGTTCTATCGATCATATCTGCATAATATGGTTAATAATATGAGTTAGATTGATAATAATAAGAGTAATGAGTATAGTAATTGTCGCTCTATCGATCATATCTGCATAATATGGTTAATAATATGAGTTAGATTGATAATAGTGAGTGTAATAAGTATAGTAATTGTCGTTCGGTCGATCATATAAGCATAATATGGCTAATAATATGAGTTAGATTGATAATAATAAGAGTAATAAGTATAGTAATTGTCGTTCTATCGATCATATAAGCATAATTTGGCTAATAATATGAGTTAGATTGATAATAATAACAGTAATAAGTATAGCAATTATCGTTCTACCGATCATATAAGCATAATATGGTTAATAATATGAGTTAGATTGATAAGAGGGAGTGTAATAAGAATAGTAATTGTCGTTCTGTGGATCATATAAGCGTAATATGGCTAATAATATGAGTTAGATTGATAATAAAAAGAGTAATGAGTATAGTAATTGTCGTTCTATCGATCATATTAGCATAATATGGTTAATAATATGAGTTAGATTGATAATAATATGAGTAATCAGTATAGTAATTGTCGTTCTATCGATCATACCTGCATAATATGGTTAATAATATGAGTTAGATTGATAATAGTGAGTGTAATAAGTATAGTAATTGTCGTTCTGTCGATCATATAAGCTTAATATGGCTAATAATATGAGTTAGATTGATAATAATAAGAGTAATAAGTATAGTAATTGTCGTTCTATCGACCACATAAGCATATTATGGCTAATAATATGAGTTAGATTGATAATAATAAGAGTAATGAGTATAGTAAATGTAGTTCTATCGATCATATAAGCACAATATGGCTAATAATATGAGTTAGGTTGATAAAAATAAGAATAATAAGTATAGTAATTGTCGTTCTATCGATCATATTAGCATAATATGGTTAATAATATGAGTTAGATTGATAATAATATGAGTAATCAGTATAGTAATTGTCGTTCTATCGATCATACCTGCATAATATGGTTAATAATATGAGTTAGATTGATAATAGTGAGTGTAATAAGTATAGTAATTGTCGTTCTGTCGATCATATAAGCTTAATATGGCTAATAATATGAGTTAGATTGATAATAATAAGAGTAATAAGTATAGTAATTGTCGTTCTATCGACCACATAAGCATATTATGGCTAATAATATGAGTTAGATTGATAATAATAAGAGTAATGAGTATAGTAAATGTAGTTCTATCGATCATATAAGCATAATATGGCTAATAATATGAGTTAGATTGATAATAATAAGAGTAATAAGTATAGTAAATGTCGTTCTATCGATCATATAAGCATAATTTGGCTAATAATATGAGTTAGATTGATAATAATAAGAGTAATGAGTATAGTAATTGTCGCTCTATCGATCATATCTGCATAATATGGTTAATAATATGAGTTAGATTGATAATAGTGAGTGTAATAAGTATAGTAATTGTCGTTCGGTCGATCATATAAGCATAATATGGCTAATAATATGAGTTAGATTGATAATAATAAGAGTAATAAGTATAGTAATTGTCGTTCTACCGATCATATAAGCATAATATGGTTAATAATATGAGTTAGATTGATAATAGTGAGTGTAATAAGTATAGTAATTGTCGTTCTGTCGATCATATAAGCATAATATGGCTAATAATATGAGTTAGATTGATAATAATAAGAGTAATAAGTATAGTAATTGTCGTTCTATCGATCATATAAGCATAATATGGCTAATAATATGAGTTAGATTGATAATAATAAGAATAATCAGTATAGTAATTGTCGTTCTGTCGATCATATTAGCATAATATGGTTAATAATATGAGTTAGATTGATAATAATAAGAGTAATAAGTATAGTAATTGTCGTTCTATCGATCATATAAGCATAATTTGGCTAATAATATGAGTTAGATTGATAATAATAACAGTAATAAGTATAGCAATTATCGTTCTACCGATCATATAAGCATAATATGGTTAATAATATGAGTTAGATTGATAACAGGGAGTGTAATAAGAATAGTAATTGTCGTTCTGTGGATCATATAAGCATAATATGGCTAATAATATGAGTTAGATTGATAATAATAAGAGTAATGAGTATAGTAATTGTCGTTCTATCGATCATATAAGCATAATATGGCTAATAATATGAGTTAGATTGATAATAATAAGAGTAATAAGTATAGTAATTATCGTTCTACCGATCATATAAGCATAATATGGCTAATAATATGAGTTAGATTGATAATAATATGAGTAATAAGTATAGTAATTATCGTTCTACCGATCATATAAGCATAATATGGTTAATAATATGAGTTAGATTGATAACCGGGAGTGTAATAAGAATAGTAATTATCGTTCTGTCGATTATATAAGCATAATATGGCTAATAATATGAGTTAGATTGATAATAATAAGAGTAATAAGTATAGTAATTGTCGTTCTATCGACCACATAAGCATATTATGGCTAATAATATGAGTTAGATTGATAATAATAAGAGTAATGAGTATAGTAAATGTAGTTCTATCGATCATATAAGCATAATATGGCTAATAATATGAGTTAGATTGATAATAATAAGAGTAATAAGTATAGTAAATGTCGTTCTATCGATCATATAAGCATAATATGGCTAATAATATGAGTTAGATTGATAATAATAAGAGTAATAAGTATAGTAAATGTCGTTCTATCGATCATATAAGCATAATTTGGCTACTAATATGAGTTAGATTGATAATAGTAAGAGTAATGAGTATAGTAAATGTAGTTCTATCGATCATATAAGCACAATATGGCTAATAATATGAGTTAGATTGATAATAATAAGAGTAATGAGTATAGTAATTATCGTTCTACCGATCATATAAGCATAATATGGTTAATAATATGAGTTAGATTGATAACAGGGAGTGTAATAAGAATAGTAATTATCGTTCTGTCGATTATATAAGCATAATATGGATAATAATATGAGTTAGATTGATAATAATAAGAGTAATGAGTATAGTAATTGTCGTTCCATCGATCATTTAAGCATAATATGGCTAATAATATGAGTTAGGTTGATAAAAATAAGAATAATAAGTATAGTAATTGTCGTTCTATCGATCATATTAGCATAATATGGTTAATAATATGAGTTAGATTGATAATGATAAGAGTAATGAGTATAGTAGTTGTTTTTCTATCGATCATATAAGCATAATTTGGCTAATAATATGAGTTAGATTGATAATAATAAGAGTAATAAGTATAGTAATTATAGTTCTACCGATCATATAAGCATAATATGGTTAATAATATGAGTTAGATTGATAATAATAAGAGTAATCAGTATAGTAATTGTCGTTCTATCGATCATATCTGCATAATATGGTTAATAATATGAGTTAGATTGATAATAGTGAGTGTAATAAGTATAGTAATTGTCGTTCTGTCGATCATATAAGCTTAATATGGCTAATAATATGAGTTAGATTGATAATAATAAGAGTAATGAGTATAGTAAATGTAGTTCTATCGATCATATAAGCATAATATGGCTAATAATATGAGTTAGATTGATAATAGTAAGAGTAATAAGTATAGTAAATGTCGTTCTATCGATCATATAAACATAATTTGGCTAATAATATGAGTTAGATTGATAACAGGGAGTGTAATAAGAATAGTAATTGTCGTTCTGTCGATCATATAAGCATAATATGGCTAATAAGATGGGTTAGATTGATAATAATAAGAGTAATGAGTATAGTAATTGTCGTTCTATCGATCATATCTGCATAATATGGTTAATAATATGAGTTAGATTGATAATAGTGAGTGTAATAAGTATAGTAATTGCCGTTCTGTCGATCATATAAACATAATATGGCTAATAATATGAGTTAGATTGATAATAATAAGAGTAATAAGTATAGTAATTGTCGTTCTATCGACCACATAAGCATATTATGGCTAATAATATGAGTTAGATTGATAATAATAAGAGTAATGAGTATAGTAAATGTAGTTCTATCGATCATATAAGCATAATATGGCTAATAATATGTGTTAGATTGATAATAATAAGAGTAATAAGTATAGTAAATGTCGTTCTATCGATCATATAAGCATAATTTGGCTAATAATATGAGTTAGATTGATAATAATAAGAGTAATGAGTATAGTAAATGTAGTTCTATCGATCATATAAGCACAATATGGCTAATAATATGAGTTAGATTGATAATAATAAGAGTAATGAGTATAGTAATTGTCGTTCTATCGATCATTTAAGCATAATATGGCTAATAATATGAGTTAGGTTGATAAAAATAAGAATAATAAGTATAGTAATTGTCGTTCTGTCGATCATATTAGCATAATATGGTTAATAATATGAGTTAGATTGATAATAATAAGAGTAATGAGTATAGTAATTGTCGTTCTATCGATCATATAAGCATAATTTGGCTAATAATATGAGTTAGATTGATAATAATAAGAGTAATAAGTATAGTAATTATCGTTCTACCGATCATATAAGCATAACATGGTTAATAATATGAGTTAGATTGATAACAGGGAGTGTAATAAGAATAGTAATTGTCGTTCTGTCGATCATATAAGCATAATATGGCTAATAAGATGGGTTAGATTGATAATAATAAGAGTAATGAGTATAGTAATTGTCGTTCTATCGATCATATCTGCATAATATGGTTAATAATATGAGTTAGATTGATAATAGTGAGTGTAATAAGTATAGTAATTGTCGTTCTGTCGATCATATAAGCATAATATGGCTAATAATATGAGTTAGATTGATAATAATAAGCGTAATAAGTATAGTAATTGTCGTTCTATCGACCACATAAGCATACTATGGCTAATAATATGAGTTAGATTGATAATAATAAGAGTAATGAGTATAGTAAATGTAGTTCTATCGATCATATAAGCATAATATGGCTAATAATATGAGTTAGATTGATAATAATAAGAGTAATAAGTATAGTAAATGTCGTTCTATCGATCATATAAGCATAATTTGGCTACTAATATGAGTTAGATTGATAATAATAAGAGTAATGAGTATAGTAAATGTAGTTCTATCGATCATATAAGCACAATATGGCTAATAATATGAGTTAGATTG
Organism: Megachile rotundata; assembly: GCF_050947335.1. NCBI lineage: Eukaryota > Metazoa > Arthropoda > Insecta > Hymenoptera > Megachilidae > Megachile > Megachile rotundata. The sequence continues at coordinate 6,223 of NW_027473834.1, forward strand.
ATAATAATAAGAGTAATGAGTATAGTAATTATCGTTCTACCGATCATATAAGCATAATATGGTTAATAATATGAGTTAGATTGATAACAGGGAGTGTAATAAGAATAGTAATTATCGTTCTGTCGATTATATAAGCATAATATGGATAATAATATGAGTTAGATTGATAATAATAAGAGTAATGAGTATAGTAAATGTAGTTCTATCGATCATATAAGCATAATATGGCTAATAATATGAGTTAGATTGATAATAATAACAGTAATAAGTATAGTAAATGTCGTTCTATCGATCATATAAGCATAATTTGGCTACTAATATGAGTTAGATTGATAATAGTAAGAGTAATGAGTATAGTAAATGTAGTTCTATCGATCATATAAGCACAATATGGCTAATAATATGAGTTAGATTGATAATAATAAGAGTAATGAGTATAGTAATTATCGTTCTACCGATCATATAAGCATAATATGGTTAATAATATGAGTTAGATTGATAACAGGGAGTGTAATAAGAATAGTAATTATCGTTCTGTCGATTATATAAGCATAATATGGATAATAATATGAGTTAGATTGATAATAATAAGAGTAATGAGTATAGTAATTGTCGTTCTATCGATCATTTAAGCATAATATGGCTAATAATATGAGTTAGGTTGATAAAAATAAGAATAATAAGTATAGTAATTGTCGTTCTATCGATCATATTAGCATAATATGGTTAATAATATGAGTTAGATTGATAATGATAAGAGTAATGAGTATAGTAGTTGTCTTTCTATCGATCATATAAGCATAATTTGGCTAATAATATGAGTTAGATTGATAATAATAAGAGTAATAAGTATAGTAATTATAGTTCTACCGATCATATAAGCATAATATGGTTAATAATATGAGTTAGATTGATAATAATAAGAGTAATCAGTATAGTAATTGTCGTTCTATCGATCATATCTGCATAATATGGTTAATAATATGAGTTAGATTGATAATAGTGTGTGTAATAAGTATAGTAATTGTCGTTCTGTCGATCATATAAGCTTAATATGGCTAATAATATGAGTTAGATTGATAATAATAAGAGTAATGAGTATAGTAAATGTAGTTCTATCGATCATATAAGCATAATATGGCTAATAATATGAGTTAGATTGATAATAGTAAGAGTAATAAGTATAGTAAATGTCGTTCTATCGATCATATAAGCATAATTTGGCTAATAATATGAGTTAGATTGATAACAGGGAGTGTAATAAGAATAGTAATTGTCGTTCTGTCGATCATATAAGCATAATATGGCTAATAAGATGGGTTAGATTGATAATAATAAGAGTAATGAGTATAGTAATTGTCGTTCTATCGATCATATCTGCATAATATGGTTAATAATATGAGTTAGATTGATAATAGTGAGTGTAATAAGTATAGTAATTGTCGTTCTGTCGATCATATAAACATAATATGGCTAATAATATGAGTTAGATTGATAATAATAAGAGTAATAAGTATAGTAATTGTCGTTCTATCGACCACATAAGCATATTATGGCTAATAATATGAGTTAGATTGATAATAATAAGAGAAATGAGTATAGTAAATGTAGTTCTATCGATCATATAAGCATAATATGGCTAATAATATGAGTTAGATTGATAATAATAAGAGTAATAAGTATAGTAAATGTCGTTCTATCGATCATATAAGCATAATTTGGCTAATAATATGAGTTAGATTGATAATAATAAGAGTAATGAGTATAGTAAATGTAGTTCTATCGATCATATAAGCACAATATGGCTAATAATATGAGTTAGATTGATAATAATAAGAGTAATGAGTATAGTAATTGTCGTTCTATCGATCATTTAAGCATAATATGGCTAATAATATGAGTTAGGTTGATAAAAATAAGAATAATAAGTATAGTAATTGTCGTTCTGTCGATCATATTAGCATAATATGGTTAATAATATGAGTTAGATTGATAATAATAAGAGTAATGAGTATAGTAATTGTCGTTCTATCGATCATATAAGCATAATTTGGCTAATAATATGAGTTAGATTGATAATAATAAGAGTAATAAGTATAGTAATTATCGTTCTACCGATCATATAAGCATAACATGGTTAATAATATGAGTTAGATTGATAACAGGGAGTGTAATAAGAATAGTAATTGTCGTTCTGTCGATCATATAAGCATAATATGGCTAATAAGATGGGTTAGATTGATAATAATAAGAGTAATGAGTATAGTAATTGTCGTTCTATCGATCATATCTGCATAATATGGTTAATAATATGAGTTAGATTGATAATAGTGAGTGTAATAAGTATAGTAATTGTCGTTCTGTCGATTATATAAGCATAATATGGATAATAATATGAGTTAGATTGATAATAATAAGAGTAATGAGTATAGTAATTGTCGTTCTATCGATCATTTAAGCATAATATGGCTAATAATATGAGTTAGGTTGATAAAAATAAGAATAATAAGTATAGTAATTGTCGTTCTATCGATCATATTAGCATAATATGGTTAATAATATGAGTTAGATTGATAATGATAAGAGTAAGGAGTATAGTAGTTGTCTTTCTATCGATCATATAAGCATAAGTTGGCTAATAAAATGAGTTAGATTGATAATAATAAGAGTAATAAGTATAGTAATTATCGTTCTACCGATCATATAAGCATAATATGGTTAATAATATGAGTTAGATTGATAATAATAAGAGTAATCAGTATAGTAATTGTCGTTCTATCGATCATATCTGCATAATATGGTTAATAATATGAGTTAGATTGATAATAGTGAGTGTAAGAAGTATAGTAATTGTCGTTCTGTCGATCATATAAGCTTAATATGGCTAATAATATGAGTTAGATTGATAATAATAAGAGTAATGAGTATAGTAAATGTAGTTCTATCGATCATATAAGCATAATATGGCTAATAATATGAGTTAGATTGATAATAATAAGAGTAATAAGTATAGTAAATGTCGATCTATCGATCATATAAGCATAATTTGGCTAATAATATGAGTTAGATTGATAACAGGGAGTGTAATAAGAATAGTAATTGTCGTTCTGTCGATCATATAAGCATAATATGGCTAATAAGATGGGTTAGATTGATAATAATAAGAGTAATGAGTATAGTAATTGTCGTTCTATCGATCATATCTGCATAATATGGTTAATAATATGAGTTAGATTGATAATAGTGAGTGTAATAAGTATAGTAATTGTCGTTCTGTCGATCATATAAGCATAATATGGCTAATAATATGAGTTAGATTGATAATAATAAGAGTAATAAGTATAGTAATTGTCGTTCTATCGACCACATAAGCATATTATGGCTAATAATATGAGTTAGATTGATAATAATAAGAGTAATGAGTATAGTAAATGTAGTTCTATCGATCATATAAGCATAATATGGCTAATAATATGAGTAAGATTGATAATAATAAGAGTAATAAGTATAGTAAATGTCGTTCTATCGATCATATAAGCATAATTTGGCTAATAATATGAGTTAGATTGATAATAATAAGAGTAATGAGTATAGTAAATGTAGTTCTATCGATCATATAAGCACAATATGGCTACTAATATGAGTTAGATTGATAATAATAAGAGTAATGAGTATAGTAATTGTCGTTCTATCGATCATTTAAGCATAATATGGCTAATAATATGAGTTAGGTTGATAAAAATAAGAATAATAAGTATAGTAATTGTCGTTCTATCGATCATATTAGCATAATATGGTTAATAATATGAGTTAGATTGATAATAATAAGAGTAATGAGTATAGTAATTGTCGTTCTATCGATCATATAAGCATAATTTGGCTAATAATATGAGTTAGATTGATAATAATATGAGTAATCAGTATAGTAATTGTCGTTCTATCGATCATACCTGCATAATATGGTTAATAATATGAGTTAGATTGATAATAGTGAGTGTAATAAGTATAGTAATTGTCGTTCTGTCGATCATATAAGCTTAATATGGCTAATAATATGAGTTAGATTGATAATAATAAGAGTAATAAGTATAGTAATTGTCGTTCTATCGACCACATAAGCATATTATGGCTAATAATATGAGTTAGATTGATAATAATAAGAGTAATGAGTATAGTAAATGTAGTTCTATCGATCATATAAGCATAATATGGCTAATAATATGAGTGAGATTGATAATAATAAGAGTAATAAGTATAGTAAATGTCGTTCTATCGATCATATAAGCATAATATGGCTAATAATATGAGTTAGATTGATAATAGTGAGTGTAATAAGTATAGTAATTGTCGTTCTGTCGATCATATAAGCATAATATGGCTAATAATATGAGTTAGATTGATAATAATAAGAGTAATAAGTATAGTAATTGTCGTTCTATCGATCATATAAGCATTATATGGCTAATAATGTGAGATAGATTTATAATAATAAGAGTAACAAGTATAGTAATTGTCGTTCTATCGATCATATAAGCATAATATGGCAAATAATATGAGTTAGATTGATAATAATAAGAATAATCAGTATAGTAGTTGTCGTTCTATCGATCATATAAGCATAATATGGCTAATAATATGAGTTAGATTGATAATAATAAGAGTAATAAGTATAGTAGTTGTCGTTCTATCGATCTTATTAGCATAATATGGTTAATAATATGAGTTAGATTGATAATAATAAGAGTAATAAGTATAGTAATTGTCGTTCTATCGATCATATAAGCATTATATAGCTAATAATGTGAGATAGATTTATAATAATAAGAGTAATAAGTATAGTAATTGTCGTTCTATCGATCATATAAGCATAATATGGCAAATAATATGAGTTAGATTGATAATAATAAGAGTAATAAGTATAGTAATTGTCGTTCTATCGATCATATAAGCATTATATGGCTAATAATATGAGTTAGATTGATAATAATAAGAGTAATGAGTATAGTAATTGTCGCTCTATCGATCATATCTGCATAATATGGTTAATAATATGAGTTAGATTGATAATAGTGAGTGTAATAAGTATAGTAATTGTCGTTCGGTCGATCATATAAGCATAATATGGCTAATAATATGAGTTAGATTGATAATAATAAGAGTAATAAGTATAGTAATTGTCGTTCTATCGATCATATAAGCATAATTTGGCTAATAATATGAGTTAGATTGATAATAATAACAGTAATAAGTATAGCAATTATCGTTCTACCGATCATATAAGCATAATATGGTTAATAATATGAGTTAGATTGATAACAGGGAGTGTAATAAATATAGTAATTGTCGTTCTGTCGATCATATAAGCATAATATGGCTAATAATATGAGTTAGATTGATAATAATAAGAGTAATAAGTATAGTAAATGTCGTTCTATCGATCATATAAGCATAATATGGCTAATAATATGAGTTAGATTGATAATAATAAGAGTAATAAGTATAGTAATTGTCGTTCTATCGATCATATAAGCATAATTTGGCTAATAATATGAGTTAGATTGATAATAATAAGAGTAATAAGTATAGTAATTATCGTTCTACCGATCATATAAGCATAACATGGTTAATAATATGAGTTAGATTGATAACAGGGAGTGTAATAAGAATAGTAATTGTCGTTCTGTCGATCATATAAGCATAATATGGCTAATAAGATGGGTTAGATTGATAATAATAAGAGTAATCAGTATAGTAATTGTCGTTCTATCGATCATATCTGCATAATATGGTTAATAATATGAGTTATATTGATAATAGTGAGTGTAGTAAGTATAGTAATTGTCGTCCTATCGATCATATAAGCATAATATGGTTAATAATATGAGTTAGATTGATAATAATAAGAGTAATGAGTATAGTAATTGTCGTTCTATCGATCATATAAGCATAATTTGGCTAATAATATGAGTTAGATTGATAATAATAAGAGTAATGAGTATAGTAAATGTAGTTCTATCGATCATATAAGCATAATATGGCTAATAATATGAGTTAGATTGATAATAATAAGAGTAATGAGTATAGTAATTGTCGTTCTATCGATCATATAAGCATAATATGGCTAATAATATGAGTTAGATTGATAATAATATGAGTAATAAGTATAGTAATTATCGTTCTACCGATCATATAAGCATAATATGGTTAATAATATGAGTTAGATTGATAACAGGCAGTGTAATAAGAATAGTAATTATCGTTCTGTCGATTATATAAGCACAATATGGCTAATAATATGAGTTAGATTGATAATAATAAGAGTAATGAGTATAGTAATTGTCGTTCTATCGATCATTTAAGCATAATATGGCTAATAATATGAGTTAGGTTGATAAAAATAAGAATAATAAGTATAGTAATTGTCGTTCTATCGATCATATTAGCATAATATGGTTAATAATATGAGTTAGATTGATAATAATAAGAGTAATGAGTATAGTAATTGTCGCTCTATCGATCATATCTGCATAATATGGTTAATAATATGAGTTAGATTGATAATAGTGAGTGTAATAAGTATAGTAATTGTCGTTCGGTCGATCATATAAGCATAATATGGCTAATAATATGAGTTAGATTGATAATAATAAGAGTAATAAGTATAGTAAATGTCGTTCTATCGATCATATAAGCATAATATGGCTAATAATATGAGTTAGATTGATAATAATAAGAGTAATAAGTATAGTAATTGTCGTTCTATCGATCATATAAGCATAATTTGGCTAATAATATGAGTTAGATTGATAATAATAAGAGTAATAAGTATAGTAATTATCGTTCTACCGATCATATAAGCATAACATGGTTAATAATATGAGTTAGATTGATAACAGGGAGTGTAATAAGAATAGTAATTGTCGTTCTGTCGATCATATAAGCATAATATGGCTAATAAGATGGGTTAGATTGATAATAATAAGAGTAATCAGTATAGTAATTGTCGTTCTATCGATCATATCTGCATAATATGGTTAATAATATGAGTTATATTGATAATAGTGAGTGTAGTAAGTATAGTAATTGTCGTCCTATCGATCATATAAGCATAATATGGTTAATAATATGAGTTAGATTGATAATAATAAGAGTAATGAGTATAGTAATTGTCGTTCTATCGATCATATAAGCATAATTTGGCTAATAATATGAGTTAGATTGATAATAATAAGAGTAATGAGTATAGTAAATGTAGTTCTATCGATCATATAAGCATAATATGGCTAATAATATGAGTTAGATTGATAATAATAAGAGTAATGAGTATAGTAATTGTCGTTCTATCGATCATATAAGCATAATATGGCTAATAATATGAGTTAGATTGATAATAATATGAGTAATAAGTATAGTAATTATCGTTCTACCGATCATATAAGCATAATATGGTTAATAATATGAGTTAGATTGATAACAGGCAGTGTAATAAGAATAGTAATTATCGTTCTGTCGATTATATAAGCACAATATGGCTAATAATATGAGTTAGATTGATAATAATAAGAGTAATGAGTATAGTAATTGTCGTTCTATCGATCATTTAAGCATAATATGGCTAATAATATGAGTTAGGTTGATAAAAATAAGAATAATAAGTATAGTAATTGTCGTTCTATCGATCATATTAGCATAATATGGTTAATAATATGAGTTAGATTGATAATAATAAGAGTAATGAGTATAGTAATTGTCGTTCTATCGATCATATAAGCATAATTTGGCTAATAATATGAGTTAGATTGATAATAATAAGAGTAATGAGTATAGTAAATGTAGTTCTATCGATCATATAAGCATAATATGGCTAATAATATGAGTTAGATTGATAATAATAAGAGTAATGATTATAGTAATTGTCGTTCTATCGATCATATTAGCATAATATGGTTAATAATATGAGTTAGATTGATAATAATAAGAGTAATGAGTATAGTAATTGTCGTTCTATCGATCATATAAGCATAATTTGGCTAATAATATGAGTTAGATTGATAATAATAAGAGTAATAAGTATAGTAATTATCGTTCTACCGATCATATAAGCATAATATGGTTAATAATATGAGTTAGATTGATGATAATAAGAGTAATGAGTATAGTAATTGTCGCTCTATCGATCATATCTGCATAATATGGTTAATAATATGAGTTAGATTGATAATAGTGAGTGTAATAAGTATAGTAATTGTCGTTCGGTCGATCATATAAGCATAATATGGCTAATAATATGAGTTAGATTGATAATAATAAGAGTAATAAGTATAGTAATTGTCGTTCTATCGACCACATAAGCATATTATGGCTAATAACATGAGTTAGATTGATAATAATAAGAGTAATGAGTATAGTAAATGTAGTTCTATCGATCATATAAGCATAATATGGCTAATAATATGAGTTAGATTGATAATAATAAGAGTAATAAGTATAGTAAATGTCGTTCTATCGATCATATAAGCATAATTTGGCTAATAATATGAGTTAGATTGATAATAATAAGAGTAATGAGTATAGTAAATGTCGTTCTATCGATCATATAAGCATAATTTGGCTAATAATATGAGTTAGATTGATAATAATAAGAGTAATGAGTATAGTAATTGTCGTTCTATCGATCATTTAAGCATAATATGGCTAATAATATGAGTTAGGTTGATAAAAATAAGAATAATAAGTATAGTAATTGTCGTTCTATCGATCATATTAGCATAATATGGTTAATAATATGAGTTAGATTGATAATAATAAGAGTAATGAGTATAGTAATTGTCGTTCTATAGATCATATAAGCATAATTTGGCTAATAATATGAGTTAGATTGATAATAATAAGAGTAATAAGTGTAGTAATTATCGTTCTACCGATCATATAAGCATAATATGGTTAATAATATGAGTTAGATTGATAATAATGTGAGTAATAAGTATAGTAATTATCGTTCTACCGATCATATAAGCATAATATGGTTAATAATATGAGTTAGATTGATAACAGGGAGTGTAATAAGAATAGTAATTATCGTTCTGTCGATTATATAAGCACAATATGGCTAATAATATGAGTTAGATTGATAATAATAAGAGTAATGAGTATAGTAATTGTCGTTCTATCGACCACATAAGCATATTATGGCTAATAATATGAGTTAGATTGATAATAATAAGAGTAATGAGTATAGTAAATGTAGTTCTATCGATCATATAAGCATAATATGGCTAATAATATGAGTGAGATTGATAATAATAAGAGTAATAAGTATAGTAAATGTCGTTCTATCGATCATATAAGCATAATATGGCTAATAATATGAGTTAGATTGATAATAAGAAGAGTAATAAGAATAGCAATTGTCGTTCTATCGATCATATCTGCATAATATGGTTAATAATATGAGTTAGATTGATAATAGTGAGTGTAATAAGTATAGTAATTGTCGTTCTGTCGATCATATAAGCATAATATGGCTAATAATATGAGTTAGATTGATAATAATAAGAGTAATAAGTATAGTAGTTGTCGTTCTATCGATCTTATTAGCATAATATGGTTAATAATATGAGTTAGATTGATAATAATAAGAGTAATAAGTATAGTAATTGTCGTTCTATCGATCATATAAGCATTATATGGCTAATAATGTGAGATAGATTTATAATAATAAGAGTAATAAGTATAGTAATTGTCGTTCTATCGATCATATAAGCATAATATGGCAAATAATATGAGTTAGATTGATAATAATAAGAATAATCAGTATAGTAGTTGTCGTTCTATCGATCATATAAGCATAATATGGCTAATAATATGAGTTAGATTGATAATAATAAGAGTAATAAGTATAGTAGTTGTCGTTCTATCGATTTTATTAGCATAATATGGTTAATAATATGAGTTAGATTGATAATAATAAGAGTAATAAGTATAGTAATTGTCGTTCTATCGATCATATAAGCATTATATGGCTAATAATGTGAGATAGATTTATAATAATAAGAGTAATAAGTATAGTAATTGTCGTTCTATCGATCATATAAGCATAATATGGCAAATAATATGAGTTAGATTGATAATAATAAGAGTAATAAGTATAGTAATTGTCGTTCTATCGATCATATAAGCATTATATGGCTAATAATATGAGTTAGATTGATAATAATAAGAGTAATGAGTATAGTAATTGTCGCTCTATCGATCATATCTGCATAATATGGTTAATAATATTAGTTAGATTGATAATAGTGAGTGTAATAAGTATAGTAATTGTCGTTCGGTCGATCATATAAGCATAATATGGCTTATAATATGAGTTAGATTGATAATAATAAGAGTAATAAGTATAGTAATTGTCGTTCTATCGATCATATAAGCATAATTTGGCTAATAATATGAGTTAGATTGATAATAATAACAGTAATAAGTATAGCAATTATCGTTCTACCGATCATATAAGCATAATATGGTTAATAATATGAGTTACATTGATAACAGGGAGTGTAATAAGAATAGTAATTGTCGTTCTGTGGATCATATAAGCGTAATATGGCTAATAATATGAGTTAGATTGATAATAATAAGAGTAATGAGTATAGTAATTGTCGTTCTATCGATCATATAAGCATAATTTGGCTAATAATATGAGTTAGATTGATAATAATAAGAGTAATGAGTATAGTAATTATCGTTCTACCGATCATATAAGCATAATATGGTTAATAATATGAGTTAGATCGATAATAATCAGAGTAATCAGTGTAGTAATTGTCGTTCTATCGATCATATCTGCATAATATGGTTAATAATATGAGTTAGATTGATAATAGTGAGTGTAATAAATATAGTAATTGTCGTTCTGTCGATCATATAAGCATAATATGGCTAATAATATGAGTTAGATTGATAATAATAAGAGTAATAAGTATAGTAAATGTCGTTCTATCGATCATATAAGCATAATATGGCTAATAATATGAGTTAGATTGATAATAATAAGAGTAATAAGTATAGTAATTGTCGTTCTATCGATCATATAAGCATAATTTGGCTAATAATATGAGTTAGATTGATAATAATAAGAGTAATATGTATAGTAATTATCGTTCTACCGATCATATAAGCATAACATGGTTAATAATATGAGTTAGATTGATAACAGGGAGTGTAATAAGAATAGTAATTGTCGTTCTGTCGATCATATAAGCATAATATGGCTAATAAGATGGGTTAGATTGATAATAATAAGAGTAATCAGTATAGTAATTGTCGTTCTATCGATCATATCTGCATAATATGGTTAATAATATGAGTTATATTGATAATAGTGAGTGTAGTAAGTATAGTAATTGTCGTCCTATCGATCATATAAGCATAATATGGCCAATAATATGAGTTAGATTGATAATAATAAGAGTAATGAGTATAGTAATTGTCGTTCTATCGATCATTTAAGCATAATATGGCTAATAATATGAGTTAGGTTGATAAAAATAAGAATAATAAGTATAGTAATTGTCGTTCTATCGATCATATAAGCATAATTTGGCTAATAATATGAGTTAGATTGATAATAATAAGAGTAATGAGTATAGTAAATGTAGTTCTATCGATCATATAAGCATAATATGGCTAATAATATGAGTTAGATTGATAATAATAAGAGTAATGAGTATAGTAATTGTCGTTCTATCGATCATATAAGCATAATATGGCTAATAATATGAGTTAGATTGATAATAATATGAGTAATAAGTATAGTAATTATCGTTCTACCGATCATATAAGCATAATATGGTTAATAATATGAGTTAGATTGATAACAGGGAGTGTAATAAGAATAGTAATTATCGTTCTGTCGATTATATAAGCACAATATGGCTAATAATATGAGTTAGATTGATAATAATAAGAGTAATGAGTATAGTAATTGTCGTTCTATCGATCATTTAAGCATAATATGGCTAATAATATGAGTTAGGTTGATAAAAATAAGAATAATAAGTATAGTAATTGTCGTTCTATCGATCATATTAGCATAATATGGTTAATAATATGAGTTAGATTGATAATAATAAGAGTAATGAGTATAGTAATTGTCGTTCTATCGATCATATAAGCATAATTTGGCTAATAATATGAGTTAGATTGATAATAATAAGAGTAATGAGTATAGTAAATGTAGTTCTATCGATCATATAAGCATAATATGGCTAATAATATGAGTTAGATTGATAATAATAAGAGTAATGAGTATAGTAATTGTCGTTCTATCGATCATATAAGCATAATATGGCTAATAATATGAGTTAGATTGATAATAATATGAGTAATAAGTATAGTAATTATCGTTCTACCGATCATATAAGCATAATATGGTTAATAATATGAGTTAGATTGATAACAGGCAGTGTAATAAGAATAGTAATTATCGTTCTGTCGATTATATAAGCACAATATGGCTAATAATATGAGTTAGATTGATAATAATAAGAGTAATGAGTATAGTAATTGTCGTTCTATCGATCATTTAAGCATAATATGGCTAATAATATGAGTTAGGTTGATAAAAATAAGAATAATAAGTATAGTAATTGTCGTTCTATCGATCATATTAGCATAATATGGTTAATAATATGAGTTAGATTGATAATAATAAGAGTAATGAGTATAGTAATTGTCGTTCTATAGATCATATAAGCATAATTTGGCTAATAATATGAGTTAGATTGATAATAATAAGAGTAATAAGTGTAGTAATTATCGTTCTACCGATCATATAAGCATAATATGGTTAATAATATGAGTTAGATTGATAATAATGTGAGTAATAAGTATAGTAATTATCGTTCTACCGATCATATAAGCATAATATGGTTAATAATATGAGTTAGATTGATAACAGGGAGTGTAATAAGAATAGTAATTATCGTTCTGTCGATTATATAAGCACAATATGGCTAATAATATGAGTTAGATTGATAATAATAAGAGTAATGAGTATAGTAATTGTCGTTCTATCGACCACATAAGCATATTATGGCTAATAATATGAGTTAGATTGATAATAATAAGAGTAATGAGTATAGTAAATGTAGTTCTATCGATCATATAAGCATAATATGGCTAATAATATGAGTGAGATTGATAATAATAAGAGTAATAAGTATAGTAAATGTCGTTCTATCGATCATATAAGCATAATATGGCTAATAATATGAGTTAGATTGATAATAAGAAGAGTAATAAGAATAGCAATTGTCGTTCTATCGATCATATCTGCATAATATGGTTAATAATATGAGTTAGATTGATAATAGTGAGTGTAATAAGTATAGTAATTGTCGTTCTGTCGATCATATAAGCATAATATGGCTAATAATATGAGTTAGATTGATAATAATAAGAGTAATAAGTATAGTAGTTGTCGTTCTATCGATCTTATTAGCATAATATGGTTAATAATATGAGTTAGATTGATAATAATAAGAGTAATAAGTATAGTAATTGTCGTTCTATCGATCATATAAGCATTATATGGCTAATAATGTGAGATAGATTTATAATAATAAGAGTAATAAGTATAGTAATTGTCGTTCTATCGATCATATAAGCATAATATGGCAAATAATATGAGTTAGATTGATAATAATAAGAATAATCAGTATAGTAGTTGTCGTTCTATCGATCATATAAGCATAATATGGCTAATAATATGAGTTAGATTGATAATAATAAGAGTAATAAGTATAGTAGTTGTCGTTCTATCGATTTTATTAGCATAATATGGTTAATAATATGAGTTAGATTGATAATAATAAGAGTAATAAGTATAGTAATTGTCGTTCTATCGATCATATAAGCATTATATGGCTAATAATGTGAGATAGATTTATAATAATAAGAGTAATAAGTATAGTAATTGTCGTTCTATCGATCATATAAGCATAATATGGCAAATAATATGAGTTAGATTGATAATAATAAGAGTAATAAGTATAGTAATTGTCGTTCTATCGATCATATAAGCATTATATGGCTAATAATATGAGTTAGATTGATAATAATAAGAGTAATGAGTATAGTAATTGTCGCTCTATCGATCATATCTGCATAATATGGTTAATAATATTAGTTAGATTGATAATAGTGAGTGTAATAAGTATAGTAATTGTCGTTCGGTCGATCATATAAGCATAATATGGCTTATAATATGAGTTAGATTGATAATAATAAGAGTAATAAGTATAGTAATTGTCGTTCTATCGATCATATAAGCATAATTTGGCTAATAATATGAGTTAGATTGATAATAATAACAGTAATAAGTATAGCAATTATCGTTCTACCGATCATATAAGCATAATATGGTTAATAATATGAGTTAGATTGATAACAGGGAGTGTAATAAGAATAGTAATTGTCGTTCTGTGGATCATATAAGCGTAATATGGCTAATAATATGAGTTAGATTGATAATAATAAGAGTAATGAGTATAGTAATTGTCGTTCTATCGATCATATAAGCATAATTTGGCTAATAATATGAGTTAGATTGATAATAATAAGAGTAATGAGTATAGTAATTATCGTTCTACCGATCATATAAGCATAATATGGTTAATAATATGAGTTAGATCGATAATAATCAGAGTAATCAGTGTAGTAATTGTCGTTCTATCGATCATATCTGCATAATATGGTTAATAATATGAGTTAGATTGATAATAGTGAGTGTAATAAATATAGTAATTGTCGTTCTGTCGATCATATAAGCATAATATGGCTAATAATATGAGTTAGATTGATAATAATAAGAGTAATAAGTATAGTAAATGTCGTTCTATCGATCATATAAGCATAATATGGCTAATAATATGAGTTAGATTGATAATAATAAGAGTAATAAGTATAGTAATTGTCGTTCTATCGATCATATAAGCATAATTTGGCTAATAATATGAGTTAGATTGATAATAATAAGAGTAATATGTATAGTAATTATCGTTCTACCGATCATATAAGCATAACATGGTTAATAATATGAGTTAGATTGATAACAGGGAGTGTAATAAGAATAGTAATTGTCGTTCTGTCGATCATATAAGCATAATATGGCTAATAAGATGGGTTAGATTGATAATAATAAGAGTAATCAGTATA
The DNA here is from genome assembly GCF_050947335.1 of Megachile rotundata. NCBI lineage: Eukaryota > Metazoa > Arthropoda > Insecta > Hymenoptera > Megachilidae > Megachile > Megachile rotundata. The sequence continues at coordinate 21,436 of NW_027473834.1, forward strand.
GTAATTGTCGTTCTATCGATCATATCTGCATAATATGGTTAATAATATGAGTTATATTGATAATAGTGAGTGTAGTAAGTATAGTAATTGTCGTCCTATCGATCATATAAGCATAATATGGCCAATAATATGAGTTAGATTGATAATAATAAGAGTAATGAGTATAGTAATTGTCGTTCTATCGATCATTTAAGCATAATATGGCTAATAATATGAGTTAGGTTGATAAAAATAAGAATAATAAGTATAGTAATTGTCGTTCTATCGATCATATAAGCATAATTTGGCTAATAATATGAGTTAGATTGATAATAATAAGAGTAATGAGTATAGTAAATGTAGTTCTATCGATCATATAAGCATAATATGGCTAATAATATGAGTTAGATTGATAATAATAAGAGTAATGAGTATAGTAATTGTCGTTCTATCGATCATATAAGCATAATATGGCTAATAATATGAGTTAGATTGATAATAATATGAGTAATAAGTATAGTAATTATCGTTCTACCGATCATATAAGCATAATATGGTTAATAATATGAGTTAGATTGATAACAGGGAGTGTAATAAGAATAGTAATTATCGTTCTGTCGATTATATAAGCACAATATGGCTAATAATATGAGTTAGATTGATAATAATAAGAGTAATGAGTATAGTAATTGTCGTTCTATCGATCATTTAAGCATAATATGGCTAATAATATGAGTTAGGTTGATAAAAATAAGAATAATAAGTATAGTAATTGTCGTTCTATCGATCATATTAGCATAATATGGTTAATAATATGAGTTAGATTGATAATAATAAGAGTAATGAGTATAGTAATTGTCGTTCTATCGATCATATAAGCATAATTTGGCTAATAATATGAGTTAGATTGATAATAATAAGAGTAATGAGTATAGTAAATGTAGTTCTATCGATCATATAAGCATAATATGGCTAATAATATGAGTTAGATTGATAATAATAAGAGTAATGATTATAGTAATTGTCGTTCTATCGATCATATAAGCATAATATGGCTAATAATATGAGTTAGATTGATAATAATATGAGTAGTAAGTATAGTAATTATCGTTCTACCGATCATATAAGCATAATATGGTTAATAATATGAGTTAGATTGATAACAGGGAGTGTAATAAGAATAGTAATTATCGTTCTGTCGATTATATAAGCATAATATGGCTAATAATATGAGTTAGATTGATAATAATAAGAGTAATAAGTATAGTAATTGACGTTCTATCGACCACATAAGCATATTATGGCTAATAATATGAGTTAGATTGATAATAATAAGAGTAATGAGTATAGTAAATGTAGTTCTATCGATCATATAAGCATAATATGGCTAATAATATGAGGTAGATTGATAATAATAAGAGTAATAAGTATAGTAAATGTCGTTCTATCGATCATATAAGCATAATTTGGCTAATAATATGAGTTAGATTGATAATAATAAGTGTAATTAGTATAGTAAATGTCGTTCTATCGATCATATAAGCATAATATGGCTAATAATATGAGCTAGATTGATAATAATAAGAGTAATAAGTATAGTAATTGTCGTTGTATCGATCATATAAGCATAATTTGGCTAATAATATGAGTTAGATTGATAATAATAAGAGTAATAAGTATAGTAATTATCGTTCTACCGATCATATAAGCATAACATGGTTAATAATATGAGTTAGATTGATAACAGGGAGTGTAATAAGAATAGTAATTGTCGTTCTGTCGATCATATAAGCATAATATGGCTAATAAGATGGGTTAGATTGATAATAATAAGAGTAATGAGTATAGTAATTGTCGTTCTATCGATCATATCTGCATAATATGGTTAATAATATGAGTTAGATTGATAATAGTGAGTGTAATAAGTATAGTAATTGTCGTTCTGTCGATCATATAAGCATAATATGGCTAATAATATGAGTTAGATTGATAATAATAAGAGTAATAAGTATAGTAATTGTCGTTCTATCGATCATATAAGCATAATATGGCTAATAATATGAGTTAGATTGATAATAATAAGAATAATCAGTATAGTAATTGTCGTTCTATCGATCATATTAGCATAATATGGTTAATAATATGAGTTAGATTGATAATAATAAGAGTAATGAGTATAGTAATTGTCGTTCTATCGATCATATAAGCATAATTTGGCTAATAATATGAGTTAGATTGATAATAATAAGAGTAATAAGAGTAGTAATTATCGTTCTACCGATCATATAAGCATAATATGGCTAATAATATGAGTTTGGTTGATAAAAATAAGAATAATAAGTATAGTAATTGTCGTTCTATCGATCATATTAGCATAATATGGTTAATAATATGAGTTAGATTGATAATAATAAGAGTAATGAGTATAGTAATTGTCGTTCTATCGATCATATAAGCATAATTTGGCTAATAATATGAGTTAGATTGATAATAATAAGAGTAATGAGTATAGTAAATGTAGTTCTATCGATCATATAAGCATAATATGGCTAATAATATGAGTTAGATTGATAATAGTGAGTGTAATAAGTATAGTAATTGTCGTTCTGTCGATCATATAAGCATAATATGGCTAATAATATGAGTTAGATTGATAATAATAAGAGTAATGAGTATAGTAATTGTCGTTCTATCGATCATATAAGCATAATATGGCTAATAATATGAGTTAGATTGATAATAATAAGAGTAATGAGTATAGTAATTGTCGTTCTATCGATCATATAAGCATAATATGGCTAATAATATGAGTTAGATTGATAATAATATGAGAAATAAGTATAGTAATTATCGTTCTACCGATCATATAAGCATAATATGGTTAATAATATGAGTTAGATTGATAACAGGGAGTGTAATAAGAATAGTAATTATCGTTCTGTCGCTTATATAAGCATAATATGGCTAATAATATGAGTTAGATTGATAATAATAAGAGTAATAAGTATAGTAATTGTCGTTCTATCGACCACATAAGCATATTATGGCTAATAATATGAGTTAGATTGATAATAATAAGAGTAATGAGTATAGTAAATGTAGTTCTATCGATCATATAAGCATAATATGGCTAATAATATGAGTTAGATTGATAATAGTGAGTGTAATAAGTATAGTAATTGTCGTTCTGTCGATCATATAAGCATAATATGGCTAATAATATGAGTTAGATTGATAATAATAAGAGTAATAAGTATAGTAATTGTCGTTCTATCGATCATATAAGCATAATATGGCTAATAATATGAGTTAGATTGATAATAATAAGAGTAATGAGTATAGTAATTGTCGTTCTATCGATCATATAAGCATAATATGGCTAATAATATGAGTTAGATTGATAATAATAAGAGTAATAAGTATAGTAATTGTCGCTCTATCGATCACATCTGCATAATATGGTTAATAATATGAGTTAGATTGATAATAGTGAGTGTAATAAGTATAGTAATTGTCGTTCGGTCGATCATATAAGCATAATATGGCTAATAATATGAGTTAGATTGATAATAATAAGAGTAATAAGTATAGTAATTGCCGTTCTATCGATCATATAAGCATAATATGGCTAATAATATGAGTTAGATTGATAATAGTGAGTGTAATAAGTATAGTAATTGTCGTTCTGTCGATCATATAAGCATAATATGGCTAATAATATGAGTTAGATTGATAATAATAAGAGTAATGAGTATAGTAATTGTCGTTCTATCGATCATATAAGCATAATATGGCTAATAATATGAGTTAGATTGATAATAATAAGAGTAATGAGTATAGTAATTGTCGTTCTATCGATCATATAAGCATAATATGGCTAATAATATGAGTTAGATTGATAATAATATGAGAAATAAGTATAGTAATTATCGTTCTAACCGATCATATAAGCATAATATGGTTAATAATATGAGTTAGATTGATAACAGGGAGTGTAATAAGAATAGTAATTATCGTTCTGTCGCTTATATAAGCATAATATGGCTAATAATATGAGTTAGATTGATAATAATAAGAGTAATAAGTATAGTAATTGTCGTTCTATCGACCACATAAGCATATTATGGCTAATAATATGAGTTAGATTGATAATAATAAGAGTAATGAGTATAGTAAATGTAGTTCTATCGATCATATAAGCATAATATGGCTAATAATATGAGTTAGATTGATAATAGTGAGTGTAATAAGTATAGTAATTGTCGTTCTGTCGATCATATAAGCATAATATGGCTAATAATATGAGTTAGATTGATAATAATAAGAGTAATAAGTATAGTAATTGTCGTTCTATCGATCATATAAGCATAATATGGCTAATAATATGAGTTAGATTGATAATAATAAGAGTAATGAGTATAGTAATTGTCGTTCTATCGATCATATAAGCATAATATGGCTAATAATATGAGTTAGATTGATAATAATATGAGAAATAAGTATAGTAATTATCGTTCTACCGATCATATAAGCATAATATGGTTAATAATATGAGTTAGATTGATAACAGGGAGTGTAATAAGAATAGTAATTATCGTTCTGTCGCTTATATAAGCATAATATGGCTAATAATATGAGTTAGATTGATAATAATAAGAGTAATAAGTATAGTAATTGTCGTTCTATCGACCACATAAGCATATTATGGCTAATAATATGAGTTAGATTGATAATAATAAGAGTAATGAGTATAGTAAATGTAGTTCTATCGATCATATAAGCATAATATGGCTAATAATATGAGTTAGATTGATAATAGTGAGTGTAATAAGTATAGTAATTATCGTTCTGTCGATTATATAAGCACAATATGGCTAATAATATGAGTTAGATTGATAATAATAAGAGTAATGAGTATAGTAATTGTCGTTCTATCGATCATTTAAGCATAATATGGCTAATAATATGAGTTTGGTTGATAAAAATAAGAATAATGAGTATAGTAATTGTCGTTCTATCGATCATATTAGCATAATATGGTTAATAATATGAGTTAGATTGATAATAATAAGAGTAATGAGTATAGTAATTGTCGTTCGGTCGATCATATAAGCATAATATGGCTAATAATATGAGTTAGATTGATAATAATAAGAGTAATAAGTATAGTAATTGTCGTTCTATCGACCACATAAGCATATTATGGCTAATAATATGAGTTAGATTGATAATAATAAGAGTAATGAGTATAGTAAATGTAGTTCTATCGATCATATAAGCATAATATGGCTAATAATATGAGTTAGATTGATAATAATAAGAGTAATAAGTATAGTAAATGTCGTTCTATCGATCATATAAGCATAATTTGGCTAATAATATGAGTTAGATTGATAATAATAAGAGTAATGAGTATAGTAAATGTCGTTCTATCGATCATATAAGCATAATTTGGCTAATAATATGAGTTAGATTGATAATAATAAGAGTAATGAGTATAGTAATTGTCGTTCTATCGATCATATAAGCATAATATGGCTAATAATATGAGTTAGATTGATAATAATATGAGTAATAAGTATAGTAATTATAGTTCTACCGATCATATAAGCATAATATGGTTAATAATATGAGTTAGATTGATAACAGGGAGTGTAATAAGAATAGTAATTATCGTTCTGTCGATTATATAAGCACAATATGGCTAATAATATGAGTTAGATTGATAATAATAAGAGTAATGAGTATAGTAATTGTCGTTCTATCGATCATTTAAGCATAATATGGCTAATAATATGAGTTAGGTTGATAAAAATAAGAATAATAAGTATAGTAATTGTCGTTCTATCGATCATATTAGCATAATATGGTTAATAATATGAGTTAGATTGATAATAATAAGAGTAATGAGTATAGTAATTGTCGTTCTATCGATCATATAAGCATAATTTGGCTAATAATATGAGTTAGATTGATAATAATAAGAGTAATGAGTATAGTAAATGTAGTTCTATCGATCATATAAGCATAATATGGCTAATAATATGAGTTAGATTGATAATAGTGAGTGTAATAAGTATAGTAATTGTCGTTCTGTCGATCATATAAGCATAATATGGCTAATAATATGAGTTAGATTGATAATAATAAGAGTAATGAGTATAGTAATTGTCGTTCTATCGATCATATAAGCATAATATGGCTAATAATATGAGTTAGATTGATAATAATAAGAGTAATGAGTATAGTAATTGTCGTTCTATCGATCATATAAGCATAATATGGCTAATAATATGAGTTAGATTGATAATAATATGAGAAATAAGTATAGTAATTATCGTTCTACCGATCATATAAGCATAATATGGTTAATAATATGAGTTAGATTGATAACAGGGAGTGTAATAAGAATAGTAATTATCGTTCTGTCGCTTATATAAGCATAATATGGCTAATAATATGAGTTAGATTGATAATAATAAGAGTAATAAGTATAGTAATTGTCGTTCTATCGACCACATAAGCATATTATGGCTAATAATATGAGTTAGATTGATAATAATAAGAGTAATGAGTATAGTAAATGTAGTTCTATCGATCATATAAGCATAATATGGCTAATAATATGAGTTAGATTGATAATAGTGAGTGTAATAAGTATAGTAATTGTCGTTCTGTCGATCATATAAGCATAATATGGCTAATAATATGAGTTAGATTGATAATAATAAGAGTAATAAGTATAGTAATTGTCGTTCTATCGATCATATAAGCATAATATGGCTAATAATATGAGTTAGATTGATAATAATAAGAATAATCAGTATAGTAACTGTCGTTCTATCGATCATATTAGCATAATATGGTTAATAATATGAGTTAGATTGATAATAATAAGAGTAATGAGTATAGTAATTGTCGTTCTATCGATCATATAAGCATAATTTGGCTAATAATATGAGTTAGATTGATAATAATAAGAGTAATAAGAGTAGTAATTATCGTTCTACCGATCATATAAGCATAATATGGTTAATAATATGAGTTAGATTGATGATAATAAGAGTAATGAGTATAGTAATTGTCGCTCTATCGATCATATCTGCATAATATGGTTAATAATATGAGTTAGATTGATAATAGTGAGTGTAATAAGTATAGTAATTGTCGTTCGGTCGATCATATAAGCATAATATGGCTAATAATATGAGTTAGATTGATAATAATAAGAGTAATAAGTATAGTAATTGTCGTTCTATCGACCACATAAGCATATTATGGCTAATAATATGAGTTAGATTGATAATAATAAGAGTAATGAGTATAGTAAATGTAGTTCTATCGATCATATAAGCATAATATGGCTAATAATATGAGTTAGATTGATAATAATAAGAGTAATAAGTATAGTAAATGTCGTTCTATCGATCATATAAGCATAATTTGGCTAATAATATGAGTTAGATTGATAATAATAAGAGTAATGAGTATAGTAAATGTCGTTCTATCGATCATATAAGCATAATTTGGCTAATAATATGAGTTAGATTGATAATAATAAGAGTAATGAGTATAGTAATTGTCGTTCTATCGATCATATAAGCATAATTTGGCTAATAATATGAGTTAGATTGATAATAATAAGAGTAATGAGTATAGTAAATGTAGTTCTATCGATCATATAAGCATAATATGGCTAATAATATGAGTTAGATTGATAATAATAAGAGTAATGAGTATAGTAATTGTCGTTCTATCGATCATATAAGCATAATATGGCTAATAATATGAGTTAGATTGATAATAATATGAGTAATAAGTATAGTAATTATCGTTCTACCGATCATATAAGCATAATATGGTTAATAATATGAGTTAGATTGATAACAGGGAGTGTAATAAGAATAGTAATTATCGTTCTGTCGATTATATAAGCACAATATGGCTAATAATATGAGTTAGATTGATAATAATAAGAGTAATGAGTATAGTAATTGTCGTTCTATCGATCATTTAAGCATAATATGGCTAATAATATGAGTTAGGTTGATAAAAATAAGAATAATAAGTATAGTAATTGTCGTTCTATCGATCATATTAGCATAATATGGTTAATAATATGAGTTAGATTGATAATAATAAGAGTAATGAGTATAGTAATTGTCGTTCTATCGATCATATAAGCATAATTTGGCTAATAATATGAGTTAGATTGATAATAATAAGAGTAATGAGTATAGTAAATGTAGTTCTATCGATCATATAAGCATAATATGGCTAATAATATGAGTTAGATTGATAATAATAAGAGTAATGAGTATAGTAATTGTCGTTCTATCGATCATATAAGCATAATATGGCTAATAATATGAGTTAGATTGATAATAATATGAGTAATAAGTATAGTAATTATCGTTCTACCGATCATATAAGCATAATATGGTTAATAATATGAGTTAGATTGATAACAGGGAGTGTAATAAGAATAGTAATTATCGTTCTGTCGATTATATAAGCATAATATGGCTAATAATATGAGTTAGATTGATAATAATAAGAGTAATAAGTATAGTAATTGTCGTTCTATCGACCACATAAGCATATTATGGCTAATAATATGAGTTAGATTGATAATAATAAGAGTAATGAGTATAGTAAATGTAGTTCTATCGATCATATAAGCATAATATGGCTAATAATATGAGGTAGATTGATAATAATAAGAGTAATAAGTATAGTAAATGTCGTTCTATCGATCATATAAGCATAATTTGGCTAATAATATGAGTTAGATTGATAATAATAAGTGTAATTAGTATAGTAAATGTCGTTCTATCGATCATATAAGCATAATATGGCTAATAATATGAGCTAGATTGATAATAATAAGAGTAATAAGTATAGTAATTGTCGTTCTATCGATCATATAAGCATAATTTGGCTAATAATATGAGTTAGATTGATAATAATAAGAGTAATAAGTATAGTAATTATCGTTCTACCGATCATATAAGCATAACATGGTTAATAATATGAGTTAGATTGATAACAGGGAGTGTAATAAGAATAGTAATTGTCGTTCTGTCGATCATATAAGCATAATATGGCTAATAAGATGGGTTAGATTGATAATAATAAGAGTAATGAGTATAGTAATTGTCGTTCTATCGATCATATCTGCATAATATGGTTAATAATATGAGTTAGATTGATAATAGTGAGTGTAATAAGTATAGTAATTGTCGTTCTGTCGATCATATAAGCATAATATGGCTAATAATATGAGTTAGATTGATAATAATAAGAGTAATGAGTATAGTAATTGTCGTTCTATCGATCATATAAGCATAATTTGGCTAATAATATGAGTTAGATTGAAAATAATAAGAGTAATAAGTATAGTAATTATCGTTCTACCGATCATATAAGCATAATATGGTTAATAATATGAGTTAGATTGATAATAGTGAGTGTAATAAGTATAGTAATTGTCGTTCTGTCGATCATATAAGCTTAATATGGCTAATAATATGAGTTAGATTGATAATAATAAGAGTAATAAGTATAGTAATTGTCGTTCTATCGACCACATAAGCATATTATGGCTAATAATATGAGTTAGATTGATAATAATAAGAGTAATGAGTATAGTAAATGTAGTTCTATCGATCATATAAGCATAATATGGCTAATAATATGAGTTAGATTGATAATAATAAGAGTAATAAGTATAGTAAATGTCGTTCTATCGATCATATAAGCATAATATGGTTAATAATATGAGTTAGATTGATAATAGTGAGTGTAATAAGTATAGTAATTGTCGTTCTGTCGATCATATAAGCATAATATGGCTAATAATATGAGTTAGATTGATAATAATAAGAGTAATAAGTATAGTAATTGTCGTTCTATCGATCATATAAGCATAATATGGCTAATAATATGAGTTAGATTGATAATAATAAGAATAATCAGTATAGTAATTGTCGTTCTATCGATCATATTAGCATAATATGGTTAATAATATGAGTTAGATTGATAATAATAAGAGTAATAAGTATAGTAATTGTCGTTCTATCGATCATATAAGCATAATTTGGCTAATAATATGAGTTAGATTGATAATAATAACAGTAATATGTATAGCATCTATCGTTCTACCGATCATATAAGCATAATATGGTTAATAATATGAGTTAGATTGATAACAGGGAGTGTAATAAGAATAGTAATTGTCGTTCTGTGGATCATATAAGCATAATATGGCTAATAATATGAGTTAGATTGATAATAATAAGAGTAATGAGTATAGTAATTGTCGTTCTATCGATCATATAAGCATAATTTGGCTAATAATATGAGTTAGATTGATAATAATAAGAGTAATAAGTATAGTAATTATCGTTCTACCGATCATATAAGCATAATATGGCTAATAATATGAGTTAGATTGATAATAATATGAGTAATAAGTATAGTAATTATCGTTCTACCGATCATATAAGCATAATATGGTTAATAATATGAGTTAGATTGATAACCGGGAGTGTAATAAGAATAGTAATTATCGTTCTGTCGATTATATAAGCATAATATGGCTAATAATATGAGTTAGATTGATAATAATAAGAGTAATAAGTATAGTAATTGTCGTTCTATCGACCACATAAGCATATTATGGCTAATAATATGAGTTAGATTGATAATAATAAGAGTAATGAGTATAGTAAATGTAGTTCTATCGATCATATAAGCATAATATGGCTAATAATATGAGTTAGATTGATAATAATAAGAGTAATAAGTATAGTAAATGTCGTTCTATCGATCATATAAGCATAATTTGGCTAATAATATGAGTTAGATTGATAATAATAACAGTAATAAGTATAGCAATTATCGTTCTACCGATCATATAAGCATAATATGGTTAATAATATGAGTTAGATTGATAACAGGGAGTGTAATAAGAATAGTAATTGTCGTTCTGTGGATCATATAAGCATAATATGGCTAATAATATGAGTTAGATTGATAATAATAAGAGTAATGAGTATAGTAATTGTCGTTCTATCGATCATATAAGCATAATTTGGCTAATAATATGAGTTAGATTGATAATAATAAGAGTAATGAGTATAGTAATTGTCGTTCTATCGATCATTTAAGCATAATATGTCTAATAATATGAGTTAGGTTGATAAAAATAAGAATAATAAGTATAGTAATTGTCGTTCTATCGATCATATTAGCATAATATGGTTAATAATATGAGTTAGATTGATAATAATAAGAGTAATGAGTATAGTAATTCTCGTTCTATCGATCATATTAGCATAATATGGTTAATAATATGAGTTAGATTGATAATAATAAGAGTAATGAGTATAGTAATTGTCGTTCTATCGATCATATAAGCATAATTTGGCTAATAATATGAGTTAGATTGATAATAATAAGAGTAATAAGTATAGTAATTATCGTTCTACCGATCATATAAGCATAATATGGTTAATAATATGAGTTAGATTGATAACAGGGAGTGTAATAAGAATAGTAATTATCGTTCTGTCGATTATATAAGCACAATATGGCTAATAATATGAGTTAGATTGATAATAATAAGAGTAATGAGTATAGTAATTGTCGTTCTATCGATCATTTAAGCATAATATGGCTAATAATATGAGTTTGGTTGATAAAAATAAGAATAATGAGTATAGTAATTGTCGTTCTATCGATCATATTAGCATAATATGGTTAATAATATGAGTTAGATTGATAATAATAAGAGTAATGAGTATAGTAATTGTCGTTCTATCGATCATATAAGCATAATTTGGCTACTAATATGAGTTAGATTGATAATAATAAGAGTAATGAGTATAGTAAATGTAGTTCTATCGATCATATAAGCATAATATGGCTAATAATATGAGTTAGATTGATAATAATAAGAGTAATGAGTATAGTAATTGTCGTTCTATCGATCATATAAGCATAATATGGCTAATAATATGAGTTAGATTGATAATAATATGAGTAATAAGTATAGTAATTATCGTTCTACCGATCATATAAGCATAATATGGTTAATAATATGAGTTAGATTGATAACAGGGAGTGTAATAAGAATAGTAATTATCGTTCTGTCGATTATATAAGCACAATATGGCTAATAATATGAGTTAGATTGATAATAATAAGAGTAATGAGTATAGTAATTGTCGTTCTATCGATCATTTAAGCATAATATGGCTAATAATATGAGTTAGGTTGATAAAAATAAGAATAATAAGTATAGTAATTGTCGTTCTATCGATCATATTAGCATAATATGGTTAATAATATGAGTTAGATTGATAATAATAAGAGTAATGAGTATAGTAAATGTAGTTCTATCGATCATATAAGCATAATATGGCTAATAATATGAGTTAGATTGATAATAATAAGAGTAATGAGTATAGTAATTGTCGTTCTATCGATCATATAAGCATAATATGGCTAATAATATGAGTTAGATTGATAATAATATGAGTAATAAGTATAGTAATTATCGTTCTACCGATCATATAAGCATAATATGGTTAATAATATGAGTTAGATTGATAACAGGGAGTGTAATAAGAATAGTAATTATCGTTCTGTCGATTATATAAGCATAATATGGCTAATAATATGAGTTAGATTGATAATAATAAGAGTAATAAGTATAGTAATTGTCGTTCTATCGACCACATAAGCATATTATGGCTAATAATATGAGTTAGATTGATAATAATAAGAGTAATGAGTATAGTAAATGTAGTTCTATCGATCATATAAGCATAATATGGCTAATAATATGAGGTAGATTGATAATAATAAGAGTAATAAGTATAGTAAATGTCGTTCTATCGATCATATAAGCATAATTTGGCTAATAATATGAGTTAGATTGATAATAATAAGTGTAATTAGTATAGTAAATGTCGTTCTATCGATCATATAAGCATAATATGGCTAATAATATGAGCTAGATTGATAATAATAAGAGTAATAAGTATAGTAATTGTCGTTCTATCGATCATATAAGCATAATTTGGCTAATAATATGAGTTAGATTGATAATAATAAGAGTAATAAGTATAGTAATTATCGTTCTACCGATCATATAAGCATAACATGGTTAATAATATGAGTTAGATTGATAACAGGGAGTGTAATAAGAATAGTAATTGTCGTTCTGTCGATCATATAAGCATAATATGGCTAATAAGATGGGTTAGATTGATAATAATAAGAGTAATGAGTATAGTAATTGTCGTTCTATCGATCATATCTGCATAATATGGTTAATAATATGAGTTAGATTGATAATAGTGAGTGTAATAAGTATAGTAATTGTCGTTCTGTCGATCATATAAGCATAATATGGCTAATAATATGAGTTAGATTGATAATAATAAGAGTAATAAGTATAGTAAATGTCCTTCTATCGATCATATAAGCATAATTTGGCTAATAATATGAGTTAGATTGATAATAATAAGAGTAATGAGTATAGTAAATGTAGTTCTATCGATCATATAAGCACAATATGGCTAATAATATGAGTTAGATTGATAATAATAAGAGTAATGAGTATAGTAATTGTCGTTCTATCGATCATTTAAGCATAATATGGCTAATAATATGAGTTAGGTTGATAAAAATAAGAATAATAAGTATAGTAATTGTCGTTCTATCGATCATATTAGCATAATATGGTTAATAATATGAGTTAGATTGATAATAATAAGAGTAATGAGTATAGTAATTGTCGTTCTATCGATCATATAAGCATAATTTGGCTAATAATATGAGTTAGATTGATAATAATAAGAGTAATAAGTATAGTAATTATCGTTCTACCGATCATATAAGCATAATATGGTTAATAATATGAGTTAGATTGATAATAGTGAGTGTAATAAGTATAGTAATTGTCGTTCTATCGATCATATAAGCATAATTTGGCTAATAATATGAGTTAGATTGATAATAATAACAGTAATATGTATAGCAATTATCGTTCTACCGATCATATAAGCATAATATGGTTAATAATATGAGTTAGATTGATAACAGGGAGTGTAATAAGAATAGTAATTGTCGTTCTGTGGATCATATAAGCTTAATATGGCTAATAATATGAGTTAGATTGATAATAATAAGAGTAATAAGTATAGTAATTGTCGTTCTATCGACCACATAAGCATATTATGGCTAATAATATGAGTTAGATTGATAATAATAAGAGTAATGAGTATAGTAAATGTAGTTCTATCGATCATATAAGCATAATATGGCTAATAATATGAGTTAGATTGATAATAATAAGAGTAATAAGTATAGTAAATGTCGTTCTATCGATCATATAAGCATAATATGGTTAATAATATGAGTTAGATTGATAATAGTGAGTGTAATAAGTATAGTAATTGTCGTTCTGTCGATCATATAAGCATAATATGGCTAATAATATGAGTTAGATTGATAATAATAAGAGTAATAAGTATAGTAATTGTCGTTCTATCGATCATATAAGCATAATATGGCTAATAATATGAGTTAGATTGATAATAATAAGAATAATCAGTATAGTAATTGTCGTTCTATCGATCATATTAGCATAATATGGTTAATAATATGAGTTAGATTGATAATAATAAGAGTAATAAGTATAGTAATTGTCGTTCTATCGATCATATAAGCATAATTTGGCTAATAATATGAGTTAGATTGATAATAATAACAGTAATATGTATAGCAATTATCGTTCTACCGATCATATAAGCATAATATGGTTAATAATATGAGTTAGATTGATAACAGGGAGTGTAATAAGAATAGTAATTGTCGTTCTGTGGATCATATAAGCATAATATGGCTAATAATATGAGTTAGATTGATAATAATAAGAGTAATGAGTATAGTAATTGTCGTTCTATCGATCATATAAGCATAATTTGGCTAATAATATGAGTTAGATTGATAATAATAAGAGTAATGAGTATAGTAAATGTAGTTCTATCGATCATATAAGCATAATATGGCTAATAATATGAGTTAGATTGATAATAATAAGAGTAATAAGTATAGTAAATGTCGTTCTATCGATCATATAAGCATAATTTGGCTACTAATATGAGTTAGATTGATAATAATAAGAGTAATGAGTATAGTAAATGTAGTTCTATCGATCATATAAGCACAATATGGCTAATAATATGAGTTAGATTGATAATAATAAGAGTAATGAGTATAGTAATTATCGTTCTACCGATCATATAAGCATAATATGGTTAATAATATGAGTTAGATTGATAACAGGGAGTGTAATAAGAATAGTAATTATCGTTCTGTCGATTATATAAGCATAATATGGATAATAATATGAGTTAGATTGATAATAATAAGAGTAATGAGTATAGTAATTGTCGTTCTATCGATCATTTAAGCATAATATGGCTAATAATATGAGTTAGGTTGATAAAAATAAGAATAATAAGTATAGTAATTGTCGTTCTATCGATCATATCTGCATAATATGGTTAATAATATGAGTTAGATTGATAATAGTGAGTGTAATAAGTATAGTAATTGTCGTTCTGTCGATCATATAAGCTTAATATGGCTAATAATATGAGTTAGATTGATAATAATAAGAGTAATGAGTATAGTAAATGTAGTTCTATCGATCATATAAGCATAATATGGCTAATAATATGAGTTAGATTGATAATAATAAGAGTAATAAGTATAGTAAATGTAGTTCTATCGATCATATAAGCATAATATGGCTAATAATATGAGTTAGATTGATAATAATAAGAGTAATAAGTATAGTAAATGTCGTTCTATCGATCATATAAGCATAATTTGGCTAATAATATGAGTTAGATTGATAATAATAAGAGTAATAAGTATAGTAAATGTCGTTCTATCGATCATATAAGCATAATTTGGCTACTAATATGAGTTAGATTGATAATAATAAGAGTAATGAGTATAGTAAATGTAGTTCTTTCGATCATATAAGCACAATATGGCTAATAATATGAGTTAGATTGATAATAATAAGAGTAATGAGTATAGTAATTATCGTTCTACCGATCATATAAGCATAATATGGTTAATAATATGAGTTAGATTGATAACAGGGAGTGTAATAAGAATAGTAATTATCGTTCTGTCGATTATATAAGCATAATATGGATAATAATATGAGTTAGATTGATAATAATAAGAGTAATGAGTATAGTAATTGTCGTTCTATCGATCATTTAAGCATAATATGGCTAATAATATGAGTTAGGTTGATAAAAATAAGAATAATAAGTATAGTAATTGTCGTTCTATCGATCATATCTGCATAATATGGTTAATAATATGAGTTAGATTGATAATAGTGAGTGTAATAAGTATAGTAATTGTCGTTCTGTCGATCATATAAGCTTAATATGGCTAATAATATGAGTTAGATTGATAATAATAAGAGTAATGAGTATAGTAAATGTAGTTCTATCGATCATATAAGCATAATATGGCTAATAATATGAGTTAGATTGATAATAATAAGAGTAATAAGTATAGTAAATGTCGTTCTATCGATCATATAAGCATAATTTGGCTAATAATATGAGTTAGATTGATAACAGGGAGTGTAATAAGAATAGTAATTGTCGTTCTGTCGATCATATAAGCATAATATGGCTAATAAGATGGGTTAGATTGATAATAATAAGAGTAATGAGTATAGTAATTGTCGTTCTATCGATCATATCTGCATAATATGGTTAATAATATGAGTTAGATTGATAATAGTGAGTGTAATAAGTATAGTAATTGTCGTTCTATCGATCATATTAGCATAATATGGTTAATAATATGAGTTAGATTGATAATAATAAGAGTAATGAGTATAGTAATTCTCGTTCTATCGATCATATAAGCATAATTTGGCTAATAATATGAGTTAGATTGATAATAATAAGAGTAATAAGTATAGTAATTATCGTTCTACCGATCATATAAGCATAATATGGTTAATAATATGAGTTAGATTGATAATAATAAGAGTAATAAGTATAGTAATTGTCGTTCTATCGACCACATAAGCATATTATGGCTAATAATATGAGTTAGATTGATAATAATAAGAGTAATGAGTATAGTAAATGTAGTTCTATCGATCATATAAGCATAATATGGCTAATAATATGAGTTAGATTGATAATAATAAGAGTAATAAGTATAGTAAATGTCGTTCTATCGATCATATAAGCATAATTTGGCTAATAATATGAGTTAGATTGATAATAATAAGTGTAATAAGTATAGTAAATGTAGTTCTATCGATCATATAAGCATAATGTGGCTAATAATATGAGTTAGATTGATAATAATAAGAGTAATGAGTATAGTAATTGTCGTTCTATCGATCATATAAGCATAATATGGCTAATAATATGAGTTAGATTGATAATAATATGAGTAATAAGTATAGTAATTATCGTTCTACCGATCATATAAGCATAATATGGTTAATAATATGAGCTAGATTGATAACAGGGAGTGTAATAAGAATAGTAATTATCGTTCTGTCGATTATATAAGCACAATATGGCTAATAATATGAGTTAGATTGATAATAATAAGAGTAATGAGTGTAGTAATTGTCGTTCTATCGATCATTTAAGCATAATATGGCTAATAATATGAGTTAGGTTGATAAAAATAAGAATAATAAGTATAGTAATTGTCGTTCTATCGATCATATTAGCATAATATGGCTAATAATATGAGTTAGATTGATAATAATAAGAGTAATGAGTATAGTAAATGTAGTTCTATCGATCATATAAGCATAATATGGCTAATAATATGAGTTAGATTGATAATAATAAGAGTAATGAGTATAGTAATTGTCGTTCTATCGATCATATAAGCATAATATGGCTAATAATATGAGTTAGATTGATAATAATATGAGTAATAAGTATAGTAATTATCGTTCTACCGATCATATAAGCATAATATGGTTAATAATATGAGCTAGATTGATAACAGGGAGTGTAATAAGAATAGTAATTATCGTTCTGTCGATTATATAAGCACAATATGGCTAATAATATGAGTTAGATTGATAATAATAAGAGTAATGAGTGTAGTAATTGTCGTTCTATCGATCATTTAAGCATAATATGGCTAATAATATGAGTTAGGTTGATAAAAATAAGAATAATAAGTATAGTAATTGTCGTTCTATCGATCATATTAGCATAATATGGCTAATAATATGAGTTAGATTGATAATAATAAGAGTAATGAGTATAGTAAATGTAGTTCTATCGATCATATAAGCATAATATGGCTAATAATATGAGTTAGATTGATAATAATAAGAGTAATGAGTATAGTAATTGTCGTTCTATCGATCATATAAGCATAATATGGCTAATAATATGAGTTAGATTGATAATAATATGAGTAATAAGTATAGTAATTATCGTTCTACCGATCATATAAGCATAATATGGTTAATAATATGAGTTAGATTGATAACAGGGAGTGTAATAAGAATAGTAATTATCGTTCTGTCGATTATATAAGCATAATATGGCTAATAATATGAGTTAGATTGATAATAATAAGAGTAATAAGTATAGTAATTGTCGTTCTATCGACCACATAAGCATATTATGGCTAATAATATGAGTTAGATTGATAATAATAAGAGTAATGAGTATAGTAAATGTAGTTCTATCGATCATATAAGCATAATATGGCTAATAATATGAGGTAGATTGATAATAATAAGAGTAATAAGTATAGTAAATGTCGTTCTATCGATCATATAAGCATAATTTGGCTAATAATATGAGTTAGATTGATAATAATATGAGTAATAAGTATAGTAATTATCGTTCTACCGATCATATAAGCATAATATGGTTAATAATATGAGCTAGATTGATAACAGGGAGTGTAATAAGAATAGTAATTATCGTTCTGTCGATTATATAAGCACAATATGGCTAATAATATGAGTTAGATTGATAATAATAAGAGTAATGAGTGTAGTAATTGTCGTTCTATCGATCATTTAAGCATAATATGGCTAATAATATGAGTTAGGTTGATAAAAATAAGAATAATAAGTATAGTAATTGTCGTTCTATCGATCATATTAGCATAATATGGCTAATAATATGAGTTAGATTGATAATAATAAGAGTAATGAGTATAGTAAATGTAGTTCTATCGATCATATAAGCATAATATGGCTAATAATATGAGTTAGATTGATAATAATAAGAGTAATGAGTATAGTAATTGTCGTTCTATCGATCATATAAGCATAATATGGCTAATAATATGAGTTAGGTTGATAATAATATGAGTAATAAGTATAGTAATTATCGTTCTACCGATCATATAAGCATAATATGGTTAATAATATGAGCTAGATTGATAACAGGGAGTGTAATAAGAATAGTAATTATCGTTCTGTCGATTATATAAGCACAATATGGCTAATAATATGAGTTAGATTGATAATAATAAGAGTAATGAGTGTAGTAATTGTCGTTCTATCGATCATTTAAGCATAATATGGCTAATAATATGAGTTAGGTTGATAAAAATAAGAATAATAAGTATAGTAATTGTCGTTCTATCGATCATATTAGCATAATATGGCTAATAATATGAGTTAGATTGATAATAATAAGAGTAATGAGTATAGTAAATGTAGTTCTATCGATCATATAAGCATAATATGGCTAATAATATGAGTTAGATTGATAATAATAAGAGTAATGAGTATAGTAATTGTCGTTCTATCGATCATATAAGCATAATATGGCTAATAATATGAGTTAGATTGATAATAATATGAGTAATAAGTATAGTAATTATCGTTCTACCGATCATATAAGCATAATATGGTTAATAATATGAGTTAGATTGATAACAGGGAGTGTAATAAGAATAGTAATTATCGTTCTGTCGATTATATAAGCATAATATGGCTAATAATATGAGTTAGATTGATAATAATAAGAGTAATAAGTATAGTAATTGTCGTTCTATCGACCACATAAGCATATTATGGCTAATAATATGAGTTAGATTGATAATAATAAGAGTAATGAGTATAGTAAATGTAGTTCTATCGATCATATAAGCATAATATGGCTAATAATATGAGGTAGATTGATAATAATAAGAGTAATAAGTATAGTAAATGTCGTTCTATCGATCATATAAGCATAATTTGGCTAATAATATGAGTTAGATTGATAATAATAAGTGTAATTAGTATAGTAAATGTCGTTCTATCGATCATATAAGCATAATATGGCTAATAATATGAGCTAGATTGATAATAATAAGAGTAATAAGTATAGTAATTGTCGTTGTATCGATCATATAAGCATAATTTGGCTAATAATATGAGTTAGATTGATAATAATAAGAGTAATAAGTATAGTAATTATCGTTCTACCGATCATATAAGCATAACATGGTTAATAATATGAGTTAGATTGATAACAGGGAGTGTAATAAGAATAGTAATTGTCGTTCTGTCGATCATATAAGCATAATATGGCTAATAAGATGGGTTAGATTGATAATAATAAGAGTAATGAGTATAGTAATTGTCGTTCTATCGATCATATCTGCATAATATGGTTAATAATATGAGTTAGATTGATAATAGTGAGTGTAATAAGTATAGTAATTGTCGTTCTGTCGATCATATAAGCATAATATGGCTAATAATATGAGTTAGATTGATAATAATAAGAGTAATAAGTATAGTAATTGTCGTTCTATCGATCATATAAGCATAATATGGCTAATAATATGAGTTAGATTGATAATAATAAGAATAATCAGTATAGTAATTGTCGTTCTATCGATCATATTAGCATAATATGGTTAATAATATGAGTTAGATTGATAATAATAAGAGTAATGAGTATAGTAATTGTCGTTCTATCGATCATATAAGCATAATTTGGCTAATAATATGAGTTAGATTGATAATAATAAGAGTAATAAGTATAGTAATTATCGTTCTACCGATCATATAAGCATAACATGGTTAATAATATGAGTTAGATTGATAATAGTGAGTGTAATAAGTATAGTAAATGTCGTTCTGTCGATCATATAAGCATAATATGGCTAATAATATGAGTTAGATTGATAATAATAAGAGTAATAAGTATAGTAATTGTCGTTCTATCGATCATATAAGCATAATATGGCTAGTAATATGAGTTAGATTGATAATAATAAGAATAATCAGTATAGTAATTGCCGTTCTATCGAACATATCTGCATAATATGGTTAATAATGTGAGTTAGATTGATAATAATAAGAGTAATGAGTATAGTAATTGTCGTTCTATCGATCATATAAGCATAATATGGCTAATAATATGAGTTAGATTGATAATAATAAGAGTAATAAGTATAGTAAATGTCGTTCTATCGATCATATAAGCATAATTTGGCTAATAATATGAGTTAGATTGATAATAATAAGAGTAATGAGTATAGTAAATGTAGTTCTATCGATCATATAAGCACAATATGGCTAATAATATGAGTTAGATTGATAATAATAAGAGTAATGAGTATAGTAATTGTCGTTCTATCGATCATTTAAGCATAATATGGCTAATAATATGAGTTAGGTTGATAAAAATAAGAATAATAAGTATAGTAATTGTCGTTCTATCGATCATATTAGCATAATATGGTTAATAATATGAGTTAGATTGATAATAATAAGAGTAATGAGTATAGTAATTGTCGTTCTATCGATCATATAAGCATAATTTGGCTAATAATATGAGTTAGATTGATAATAATAAGAGTAATAAGTATAGTAATTATCGTTCTACCGATCATATAAGCATAATATGGTTAATAATATGAGTTAGATTGATAATAATATGAGTAATCAGTATAGTAATTGTCGTTCTATCGATCATACCTGCATAATATGGTTAATAATATGAGTTAGATTGACAATAGTGAGTGTAATAAGTATAGTAATTGTCGTTCTGTCGATCATATAAGCTTAATATGGCTAATAATATGAGTTAGATTGATAATAATAAGAGTAATAAGTATAGTAATTGTCGTTCTATCAACCACATAAGCATATTATGGCTAATAATATGAGTTAGATTGATAATAATAAGAGTAATGAGTATAGTAAATGTAGTTCTATCGATCATATAAGCATAATTTGGCTAATAATATGAGTTAGATTGATAATAATAAGAGTAATGAGTATAGTAATTGTCGCTCTATCGATCATATCTGCATAATATGGTTAATAATATGAGTTAGATTGATAATAATAAGAGTAATGAGTATAGTAATTGTCGTTCTATCGATCATATAAGCATAATTTGGCTAATAATATGAGTTAGATTGATAATAATAAGAGTAATGAGTATAGTAAATGTAGTTCTATCGATCATATAAGCATAATATGGCTAATAATATGAGTTAGATTGATAATAATAAGAGTAATGAGTATAGTAATTGTCGTTCTATCGATCATATAAGCATAATATGGCTAATAATATGAGTTAGATTGATAATAATATGAGTAATAAGTATAGTAATTATCGTTCTACCGATCATATAAGCATAATATGGTTAATAATATGAGTTAGATTGATAACAGGGAGTGTAATAAGAATAGTAATTATCGTTCTGTCGATTATATAAGCATAATATGGCTAATAATATGAGTTAGATTGATAATAATAAGAGTAATAAGTATAGTAATTGTCGTTCTATCGACCACATAAGCATATTATGGCTAATACTATGAGTTAGATTGATAATAATAAGAGTAATGAGTATAGTAAATGTAGTTCTATCGATCATATAAGCATAATATGGCTAATAATATGAGGTAGATTGATAATAATAAGAGTAATAAGTATAGTAAATGTCGTTCTATCGATCATATAAGCATAATTTGGCTAATAATATGAGTTAGATTGATAATAATAAGTGTAATTAGTATAGTAAATGTCGTTCTATCGATCATATAAGCATAATATGGCTAATAATATGAGCTAGATTGATAATAATAAGAGTAATAAGTATAGTAATTGTCGTTCTATCGATCATATAAGCATAATTTGGCTAATAATATGAGTTAGATTGATAATAATAAGAGTAATAAGTATAGTAATTATCGTTCTACCGATCATATAAGCATAACATGGTTAATAATATGAGTTAGATTGATAACAGGGAGTGTAATAAGAATAGTAATTGTCGTTCTGTCGATCATATAAGCATAATATGGCTAATAAGATGGGTTAGATTGATAATAATAAGAGTAATGAGTATAGTAATTGTCGTTCTATCGATCATATCTGCATAATATGGTTAATAATATGAGTTAGATTGATAATAGTGAGTGTAATAAGTATAGTAATTGTCGTTCTGTCGATCATATAAGCATAATATGGCTAATAATATGAGTTAGATTGATAATAATAAGAGTAATAAGTATAGTAATTGTCGTTCTATCGATCATATAAGCATAATATGGCTAATATATGAGTTAGATTGATAATAATAAGAATAATCAGTATAGTAATTGTCGTTCTATCGATCATATTAGCATAATAT
Source organism: Megachile rotundata (assembly GCF_050947335.1). Lineage (NCBI taxonomy): Eukaryota > Metazoa > Arthropoda > Insecta > Hymenoptera > Megachilidae > Megachile > Megachile rotundata. The sequence continues at coordinate 45,127 of NW_027473834.1, forward strand.
GGTTAATATATGAGTTAGATTGATAATAATAAGAGTAATGAGTATAGTAATTGTCGTTCTATCGATCATATAAGCATAATTTGGCTAATAATATGAGTTAGATTGATATAATAAGAGTAATAAGTATAGTAATTATCGTTCTACCGATCATATAAGCATAACATGGTTAATAATATGAGTTAGATTGATAATAGTGAGTGTAATAAGTATAGTAAATGTCGTTCTGTCGATCATATAAGCATAATATGGCTAATAATATGAGTTAGATTGATAATAATAAGAGTAATAAGTATAGTAATTGTCGTTCTATCGATCATATAAGCATAATATGGCTAGTAATATGAGTTAGATTGATAATAATAAGAATAATCAGTATAGTAATTGCCGTTCTATCGAACATATCTGCATAATATGGTTAATAATGTGAGTTAGATTGATAATAATAAGAGTAATGAGTATAGTAATTGTCGTTCTATCGATCATATAAGCATAATATGGCTAATAATATGAGTTAGATTGATAATAATAAGAGTAATAAGTATAGTAAATGTCGTTCTATCGATCATATAAGCATAATTTGGCTAATAATATGAGTTAGATTGATAATAATAAGAGTAATGAGTGTAGTAAATGTAGTTCTATCGATCATATAAGCACAATATGGCTAATAATATGAGTTAGATTGATAATAATAAGAGTAATGAGTATAGTAATTGTCGTTCTATCGATCATTTAAGCATAATATGGCTAATAATATGAGTTAGGTTGATAAAAATAAGAATAATAAGTATAGTAATTGTCGTTCTATCGATCATATTAGCATAATATGGTTAATAATATGAGTTAGATTGATAATAATAAGAGTAATGAGTATAGTAATTGTCGTTCTATCGATCATATAAGCATAATTTGGCTAATAATATGAGTTAGATTGATAATAATAAGAGTAATAAGTATAGTAATTATCGTTCTACCGATCATATAAGCATAATATGGTTAATAATATGAGTTAGATTGATAATAATATGAGTAATCAGTATAGTAATTGTCGTTCTATCGATCATACCTGCATAATATGGTTAATAATATGAGTTAGATTGACAATAGTGAGTGTAATAAGTATAGTAATTGTCGTTCTGTCGATCATATAAGCTTAATATGGCTAATAATATGAGTTAGATTGATAATAATAAGAGTAATAAGTATAGTAATTGTCGTTCTATCAACCACATAAGCATATTATGGCTAATAATATGAGTTAGATTGATAATAATAAGAGTAATGAGTATAGTAAATGTAGTTCTATCGATCATATAAGCATAATTTGGCTAATAATATGAGTTAGATTGATAATAATAAGAGTAATGAGTATAGTAATTGTCGCTCTATCGATCATATCTGCATAATATGGTTAATAATATGAGTTAGATTGATAATAGTGAGTGTAATAAGTATAGTAATTGTCGTTCGGTCGATCATATAAGCATAATATGGCTAATAATATGAGTTAGATTGATAATAATAAGAGTAATAAGTATAGTAATTGTCGTTCTATCGATCATATAAGCATAATTTGGCTAATAATATGAGTTAGATTGATAATAATAACAGTAATAAGTATAGCAATTATCGTTCTACCGATCATATAAGCATAATATGGTTAATAATATGAGTTAGATTGATAATAGTGAGTGTAATAAGTATAGTAATTGTCGTTCTGTCGATCATATAAGCATAATATGGCTAATAATATGAGTTAGATTGATAATAATAAGAGTAATAAGTATAGTAATTGTCGTTCTATCGATCATATAAGCATAATATGGCTAATAATATGAGTTAGATTGATAATAATAAGAATAATCAGTATAGTAATTGTCGTTCTATCGATCATATTAGCATAATATGGTTAATAATATGAGTTAGATTGATAATAATAAGAGTAATAAGTATAGTAATTGTCGTTCTATCGATCATATAAGCATAATTTGGCTAATAATATGAGTTAGATTGATAATAATAACAGTAATAAGTATAGCAATTATCGTTCTACCGATCATATAAGCATAATATGGTTAATAATATGAGTTAGATTGATAACAGGGAGTGTAATAAGAATAGTAATTGTCGTTCTGTGGATCATATAAGCATAATATGGCTAATAATATGAGTTAGATTGATAATAATAAGAGTAATGAGTATAGTAATTGTCGTTCTATCGATCATATAAGCATAATTTGGCTAATAATATGAGTTAGATTGATAATAATAAGAGTAATAAGTATAGTAATTATCGTTCTACCGATCATATAAGCATAATATGGCTAATAATATGAGTTAGATTGATAATAATATGAGTAATAAGTATAGTAATTATCGTTCTACCGATCATATAAGCATAATATGGTTAATAATATGAGTTAGATTGATAACCGGGAGTGTAATAAGAATAGTAATTATCGTTCTGTCGATTATATAAGCATAATATGGCTAATAATATGAGTTAGATTGATAATAATAAGAGTAATAAGTATAGTAATTGTCGTTCTATCGACCACATAAGCATATTATGGCTAATAATATGAGTTAGATTGATAATAGTAAGAGTAATGAGTATAGTAAATGTAGTTCTATCGATCATATAAGCATAATATGGCTAATAATATGAGTTAGATTGATAATAATAAGAGTAATAAGTATAGTAAATGTCGTTCTATCGATCATATAAGCATAATTTGGCTAATAATATGAGTTAGATTGATAATAATAAGTGTAATAAGTATAGTAAATGTCGTTCTATCGATCATATAAGCATAATATGGCTAATAATATGAGCTAGATTGATAATAATAAGAGTAATAAGTATAGTAATTGTCGTTCTATCGATCATATAAGCATAATTTGGCTAATAATATGAGTTACATTGATAATAATAAGAGTAATAAGTATAGTAATTATCGTTCTACCGATCATATAAGCATAACATGGTTAATAATATGAGTTAGATTGATAACAGGGAGCGTAATAAGAATAGTAATTGTCGTTCTGTCGATCATATAAGCATAATATGGCTAATAAGATGGGTTAGATTGATAATAATAAGAGTAATGAGTATAGTAATTGTCGTTCTATCGATCATATCTGCATAATATGGTTAATAATATGAGTTAGATTGATAATAGTGAGTGTAATAAGTATAGTAATTGTCGTTCTGTCGATCATATAAGCATAATATGGCTAATAATATGAGTTAGATTGATAATAATAAGCGTAATAAGTATAGTAATTGTCGTTCTATCGACCACATAAGCATACTATGGCTAATAATGTGAGTTTGATTGATAATAATAAGAGTAATGAGTATAGTAAATGTAGTTCTATCGATCATATAAGCATAATATGGCTAATAATATGAGTTAGATTGATAATAATAAGAGTAATAAGTATAGTAAATGTCGTTCTATCGATCATATAAGCATAATTTGGCTACTAATATGAGTTAGATTGATAATAATAAGAGTAATGAGTATAGTAAATGTAGTTCTATCGATCATATAAGCACAATATGGCTAATAATATGAGTTAGATTGATAATAATAAGAGTAATGAGTATAGTAATTATCGTTCTACCGATCATATAAGCATAATATGGTTAATAATATGAGTTAGATTGATAACAGGGAGTGTAATAAGAATAGTAATTATCGTTCTGTCGATTATATAAGCATAATATGGATAATAATATGAGTTAGATTGATAATAATAAGAGTAATGAGTATAGTAATTGTCGTTCTATCGATCATTTAAGCATAATATGGCTAATAATATGAGTTAGGTTGATAAAAATAAGAATAATAAGTATAGTAATTGTCGTTCTATCGATCATATTAGCATAATATGGTTAATAATATGAGTTAGATTGATAATGATAAGAGTAATGAGTATAGTAGTTGTCGTTCTATCGATCATATAAGCATAATTTGGCTAATAATATGAGTTAGATTGATAATAATAAGAGTAATAAGTATAGTAATTATCGTTCTACCGATCATATAAGCATAATATGGTTAATAATATGAGTTAGATTGATAATAATAAGAGTAATCAGTATAGTAATTGTCGTTCTATCGATCATATCTGCATAATATGGTTAATAATATGAGTTAGATTGATAATAGTGAGTGTAATAAGTATAGTAATTGTCGTTCTGTCGATCATATAAGCTTAATATGGCTAATAATATGAGTTAGATTGATAATAATAAGAGTAATGAGTATAGTAAATGTAGTTCTATCGATCATATAAGCATAATATGGCTAATAATATGAGTTAGATTGATAATAGTAAGAGTAATGAGTATAGTAAATGTAGTTCTATCGATCATATAAGCATAATATGGCTAATAATATGAGTTAGATTGATAATAATAAGAGTAATAAGTATAGTAAATGTCGTTCTATCGATCATATAAGCATAATTTGGCTAATAATATGAGTTAGATTGATAATAATAAGTGTAATAAGTATAGTAAATGTCGTTCTATCGATCATATAAGCATAATATGGCTAATAATATGAGCTAGATTGATAATAATAAGAGTAATAAGTATAGTAATTGTCGTTCTATCGATCATATAAGCATAATTTGGCTAATAATATGAGTTACATTGATAATAATAAGAGTAATAAGTATAGTAATTATCGTTCTACCGATCATATAAGCATAACATGGTTAATAATATGAGTTAGATTGATAACAGGGAGCGTAATAAGAATAGTAATTGTCGTTCTGTCGATCATATAAGCATAATATGGCTAATAAGATGGGTTAGATTGATAATAATAAGAGTAATGAGTATAGTAATTGTCGTTCTATCGATCATATCTGCATAATATGGTTAATAATATGAGTTAGATTGATAATAGTGAGTGTAATAAGTATAGTAATTGTCGTTCTGTCGATCATATAAGCATAATATGGCTAATAATATGAGTTAGATTGATAATAATAAGCGTAATAAGTATAGTAATTGTCGTTCTATCGACCACATAAGCATACTATGGCTAATAATGTGAGTTAGATTGATAATAATAAGAGTAATGAGTATAGTAAATGTAGTTCTATCGATCATATAAGCATAATATGGCTAATAATATGAGTTAGATTGATAATAATAAGAGTAATAAGTATAGTAAATGTCGTTCTATCGATCATATAAGCATAATTTGGCTACTAATATGAGTTAGATTGATAATAATAAGAGTAATAAGTATAGTAAATGCAGTTCTATCGATCATATAAGCACAATATGGCTAATAATATGAGTTAGATTGATAATAATAAGAGTAATGAGTATAGTAATTATCGTTCTACCGATCATATAAGCATAATATGGTTAATAATATGAGTTAGATTGATAACAGGGAGTGTAATAAGAATAGTAATTATCGTTCTGTCGATTATATAAGCATAATATGGATAATAATATGAGTTAGATTGATAATAATAAGAGTAATGAGTATAGTAATTGTCGTTCTATCGATCATTTAAGCATAATATGGCTAATAATATGAGTTAGGTTGATAAAAATAAGAATAATAAGAATAGTAATTGTCGTTCTATCGATCATATTAGCATAATATGGTTAATAATATGAGTTAGATTGATAATGATAAGAGTAATGAGTATAGTAGTTGTCGTTCTATCGATCATATAAGCATAATTTGGCTAATAATATGAGTTAGATTGATAATAATAAGAGTAATAAGTATAGTAATTATCGTTCTACCGATCATATAAGCATAATATGGTTAATAATATGAGTTAGATTGATAATAATAAGAGTAATCAGTACAGTAATTGTCGTTCTATCGATCATATCTGCATAATATGGTTAATAATATGAGTTAGATTGATAATAGTGAGTGTAATAAGTATAGTAATTGTCGTTCTGTCGATCATATAAGCTTAATATGGCTAATAATATGAGTTAGATTGATAATAATAAGAGTAATGAGTATAGTAAATGTAGTTCTATCGATCATATAAGCATAATATGGCTAATAATATGAGTTAGATTGATAATAATAAGAGTAATAAGTATAGTAAATGTCGTTCTATCGATCATATAAGCATAATTTGGCTAATAATATGAGTTAGATTGATAACAGGGAGTGTAATAAGAATAGTAATTGTCGTTCTGTCGATCATATAAGCATAATATGGCTAATAAGATGGGTTAGATTGATAATAATAAGAGTAATGAGTATAGTAATTGTCGTTCTATCGATCATATCTGCATAATATGGTTAATAATATGAGTTAGATTGATAATAGTGAGTGTAATAAGTATAGTAATTGTCGTTCTGTCGATCATATAAGCATAATATGGCTAATAATATGAGTTAGATTGATAATAATAAGAGTAATAAGTATAGTAATTGTCGTTCTATCGACCACATAAGCATATTATGGCTAATAATATGAGTTAGATTGATAATAATAAGAGTAATGAGTATAGTAAATGTAGTTCTATCGATCATATAAGCGTAATATGGCTAATAATATGAGTTAGATTGATAATAATAAGAGTAATAAGTATAGTAAATGTCGTTCTATCGATCATATAAGCATAATTTGGCTAATAATATGAGTTAGATTGATAATAATAAGAGTAATGAGTATAGTAAATGTAGTTCTATCGATCATATAAGCACAATATGGCTAATAATATGAGTTAGATTGATAATAATAAGAGTAATGAGTATAGTAATTGTCGTTCTATCGATCATATAAGCATAATTTGGCTAATAATATGAGTTAGATTGATAATAATAAGAGTAATAAGTATAGTAATTATCGTTCTACCGATCATATAAGCATAATATGGTTAATAATATGAGTTAGATTGATAATAATAAGAGTAATAAGTATAGTAATTGTCGTTCTATCGACCACATAAGCATATTATGGCTAATAATATGAGTTAGATTGATAATAATAAGAGTAATGAGTATAGTAAATGTAGTTCTATCGATCATATAAGCATAATATGGCTAATAATATGAGTTAGATTGATAATAATAAGAGTACTAAGTATAATAATTGTCGTTCTATCGATCATATAAGCATAATTTGGCTAATAATATGAGTTAGATTGATAATAATAAGAGTAATAAGTATAGTAATTATCGTTCTACCGATCATATAAGCATAACATGGTTAATAATATGAGTTAGATTGATAACAGGGAGTGTAATAAGAATAGTAATTGTCGTTCTGTCGATCATATAAGCATAATATGGCTAACAAGATGAGTTAGATTGATAATAATAAGAGTAATGAGTATAGTAATTGTCGTTCTATCGATCATATCTGCATAATATGGTTAATAATATGAGTTAGATTGATAATAGTGAATGTAATAAGTATAGTAATTGTCGTTCTGTCGATCATATAAGCATAATATGGCTAATAATATGAGTTAGATTGATAATTATAAGAGTAATAAGTATAGTAATTGTCGTTCTATCGACCACATAAGCATAATATGGCTAATAATATGAGTTAGACTGATAATAATAAGAGTAATGAGTATAGTAAATGTAGTTCTATTGACCATATAAGCATAATATGGCTAATAATATGAGTTAGATTGATAATAATAAGAGTAATAAGTATAGTAAATGTCGTTCTATCGATCATATAAGCATAATATGGCTAATAATATGAGTTAGATTTATAGTAATAAGAGTAATAAGTATAGTAATTGTCGTTCTATCGATCATATAAGCATAATATGGCTAATAATATGAGTTAGATTTATAATAATAAGAGTAATAAGTATAGTAATTGCCGTCCTATCGATCATATAAGCATAATATGGCAAATAATATGAGTTAGATTGATAATAATAAGAGTAATGAGTATAGTAATTGTCGTTCTATCGATCATATAAGCATAATATGGCTAATAATATGAGTTAGATTGGTAATGCTATGAGTAATAAGTATAGTAATTATCGTTCTACCGATCATATAAGCATAATATGGTTAATAATATGAGTTAGATTGATAACAGGGAGTGTAATAAGAATATTAATTGTCGTTCTGTCGATTATATAAGCATAATATGGCTAATAATATGAGTTAGATTGATAATAATAAGAGTAATGAGTATAGTAATTGTCGTTCTATCGATCATATCTGCATAATATGGTTAATAATATGAGTTAGATTGATAGTAGTGAGTGTAATAAGTATAGTAATTGTCGTTCTGTCGATCATACAAGCATAATATGGCTAATAATATGAGTTAGATTGATAATAATAAGAGTAATAAGTATAGTAATTGTCGTTCTATCGATCATATAAGCATAATATGGCTAATAATATGATTTAGATTGATAATAATAAGAATAATCAGTATAGTAATTGTCGTTCTATCGATCATATCTGCATAATATGGTTAATAATATGAGTTAGATTGATAATAGTGAGTGTATTAAGTATAGTAATTGTCGTTCTGTCGATCATATAAGCATAATATGGCTAATAATATGAGTTAGATTGATAATAATAAGAGTAATAAGTATAGTAAATGTCGTTCTATCGATCATATAAGCATAATTTGGCTAATAATATGAGTTAGATTGATAATAATAAGAGTAATAAGTATAGTAATTATCGTTCGACCGATCATATAAGCATAACATGGCTAATAATATGAGTTAGATTGATAATAATAAGTGTAATAAGTATAGTAAATGTCGTTCCATCGATCATATAAGCATAATATGGCTAATAATATGAGTTAGATTGATAATAATAAGAGTACTAAGTATAATAATTGTCGTTCTATCGATCATATAAGTATAATTTGGCTAATAATATGAGTTAGATTGATAATAATAAGAGTAATAAGTATAGTAATTATCGTTCTACCGATCATATAAGCATAACATGGTTAATAATATGAGTTAGATTGATAACAGGGAGTGTAATAAGAATAGTAATTGTCGTTCTGTCGATCATATAAGCATAATATGGCTAACAAGATGAGTTAGATTGATAATAATAAGAGTAATGAGTATAGTAATTGTCGTTCTATCGATCATATCTGCATAATATGGTTAATAATATGAGTTAGATTGATAATAGTGAGTGTAATAGGTATAGTAATTGTCGTTCTGTCGATCATATAAGCATAATATGGCTAATAATATGAGTTAGATTGATAATAATAAGAGTAATGAGTATAGTAATTGTCGTTCTATCGATCATATAAGCATAATTTGGCTAATAATATGAGTTAGATTGATAATAATAAGAGTAATAAGTATAGTAATTATCGTTCTACCGATCATATAAGCATAACATGGTTAATAATATGAGTTAGATTGATAATAGTGAGTGTAATAAGTATAGTAAATGTCGTTCTGTCGATCATATAAGCATAATATGGCTAATAATATGAGTTAGATTGATAATAATAAGAGTAATAAGTATAGTAATTGTCGTTCTATCGATCATATAAGCATAATATGGCTAGTAATATGAGTTAGATTGATAATAATAAGAATAATCAGTATAGTAATTGTCGTTCTATCGATCATATCTGCATAATATGGTTAATAATATGAGTTAGATTGATAATAGTGAGTGTAATAAGTATAGTAATTGTCGTTCTGTCGATCATATAAGCATAATATGGCTAATAATATGAGTTAGATTGATAATAATAAGAGTAATGAGTATATTAATCGTCGTTCTATCGATCATATCTGCATAATATGGTTAATAATATGAGTTAGATTGATAGCAGTGAGTGTAATAAGTATAGTAATTGTCGTTCTGTCGATCATATAAGCATAATATGGCTAATAATATGAGTTAGATTGATAATAATAAGAGTAATAAGTATAGTAATTGTCGTTCTATCGATCATATAAGCATAATATGTCTAATAATATGAGTTAGATTGAAAATAATAAGAATAATCAGTATAGTAATTGTCGTTCTATCGATCATATCTGCATAATATGGTTAATAATATGAGTTAGATTGATAATAGTGAGTGTAATAAGTATAGTAATTGTCGTTCTGTCGATCATATAAGCATAATATGGCTAATAATATGAGTTAGATTGATAATAATAAGAGTAATAAGTATAGTAATTGTCGTTCTATCGATCATATAAGCATAATTTGGCTAATAATATGAGTTAGATTGACAATAATACGAGTAATAAGTATAGTAATTATCGTTCTACCGATCATATAAGCATAACATGGCTAATAATATGAGTTAGATTGATAATAATAAGTGTAATAAGTATAGTAAATGTCGTTCTATCGATCATATAAGCATAATATGGCTAATAATATGAGTTAGATTGATAATAATAAGAGTACTAAGTATAATAATTGTCGTTCTATCGATCATATAAGCATAATTTGGCTAATAATATGAGTTAGATTGATAATAATAAGTTTAATAAGTATAGTAATTATCGTTCTACCGATCATATAAGCATAACATGGTTAATAATATGAGTTAGATTGATAACAGGGAGTGTAATAAGAATAGTAATTGTCGTTCTGTCGATCATATAAGCATAATATGGCTAACAAGATGAGTTAGATTGATAATAATAAGAGTAATGAGTATAGTAATTGTCGTTCTATCGATCATATCTGCATAATATGGTTAATAATATGAGTTAGATTGATAATAGTGAATGTAATAAGTATAGTAATTGTCGTTCTGTCGATCATATAAGCATAATATGGCTAATAATATGAGTTAGATTGATAATTATAAGAGTAATAAGTATAGTAATTGTCGTTCTATCGACCACATAAGCATAATATGGCTAATAATATGAGTTAGACTGATAATAATAAGAGTAATGAGTATAGTAAATGTAGTTCTATTGACCATATAAGCATAATATGGCTAATAATATGAGTTAGATTGATAATAATAAGAGTAATAAGTATAGTAATTGTCGTTCTGTCGATCATACAAGCATAATATGGCTAATAATATGAGTTAGATTGATAATAATAAGAGTAATAAGTATAGTAATTGTCGTTCTATCGATCATATAAGCATAATATGGCTAATAATATGATTTAGATTGATAATAATAAGAATAATCAGTATAGTAATTGTCGTTCTATCGGTCATATCTGCATAATATGGTTAATAATATGAGTTAGATTGATAATAGTGAGTGTATTAAGTATAGTAATTGTCGTTCTGTCGATCATATAAGCATAATATGGCTAATAATATGAGTTAGATTGATAATAATAAGAGTAATAAGTATAGTAAATGTCGTTCTATCGATCATATAAGCATAATTTGGCTAATAATATGAGTTAGATTGATAATAATAAGAGTAATAAGTATAGTAATTATCGTTCGACCGATCATATAAGCATAACATGGCTAATAATATGAGTTAGATTGATAATAATAAGTGTAATAAGTATAGTAAATGTCGTTCCATCGATCATATAAGCATAATATGGCTAATAGTGTGAGTTAGATTGATAATAATAAGAGTACTAAGTATAATAATTGTCGTTCTATCGATCATATAAGTATAATTTGGCTAATAATATGAGTTAGATTGATAATAATAAGAGTAATAAGTATAGTAATTATCGTTCTACCGATCATATAAGCATAACATGGTTAATAATATGAGTTAGATTGATAACAGGGAGTGTAATAAGAATAGTAATTGTCGTTCTGTCGATCATATAAGCATAATATGGCTAACAAGATGAGTTAGATTGATAATAATAAGAGTAATGAGTATAGTAATTGTCGTTCTATCGATCATATCTGCATAATATGGTTAATAATATGAGTTAGATTGATAATAGTGAGTGTAATAGGTATAGTAATTGTCGTTCTGTCGATCATATAAGCATAATATGGCTAATAATATGAGTTAGATTGATAATAATAAGAGTAATAAGTATAGTAATTGTCGTTCTATCGATCATATAAGCATAATTTGGCTAATAATATGAGTTAGATTGATAATAATAAGAGTAATAAGTATAGTAATTATCGTTCTACCGATCATATAAGCATAACATGGTTAATAATATGAGTTAGATTGATAATAGTGAGTGTAATAAGTAGAGTAATTGTCGTTCTGTCGATCATATAAGCATAATATGGCTAATAATATGAGTTAGATTGATAATAATAAGAGTAATAAGTATAGTAATTGTCGTTCTATCGATCATATAAGCATAATATGGCTAGTAATATGAGTTAGATTGATAATAATATGAATAATCAGTATAGTAATTGTCGTTCTATCGATCATATCTGCATAATATGGTTAATAATATGAGTTAGATTGATAATAGTGAGTGTAATAAGTATAGTAATTGTCGTTCTGTCGATCATATAAGCACAATATGGCTAACAAGATGAGTTAGATTGATAATAATAAGAGTAATGAGTATAGTAATTGTCGTTCTATCGATCATATCTGCATAATATGGTTAATAATATGAGTTAGATTGATAATAGTGAGTGTAATAAGTATAGTAATTGTCGTTCTGTCGATCATATAAGCATAATATGGCTAATAATATGAGTTAGATTGATAATAATAAGAGTAATAAGTATAGTAATTGTCGTTCTATCGATCACATAAGCATAATATGGCTAATAATATGAGTTAGATTGATAATAATAAGAATAATCAGTATAGTAATTGTCGTTCTATCGATCATATCTGCATAATATGGTTAATAATATGAGTTAGATTGATAATAGTGAGTGTAATAAGTATAGTAATTGTCGTTCTGTCGATCATATAAGCATAATATGGCTAATAATATGAGTTAGATTCATAATAATAAGAGTAATAAGTATAGTAATTATCGTTCTACCGATCATATAAGCATAACATGGCTAATAATATGAGTTAGATTGATAATAATAAGAATAATCAGTCCAGTAATTGTCGTTCTATCGATCATATCTGCATAATATGGTTAATAATATGAGTTAGATTGATAATAGTGAGTGTAATAAGTATAGTAGTTGTCGTTCTGTCGATCATATAAGCATAATATGGCTAATAATATGAGTTAGATTGATAATAATAAGAGTAATAAGTATAGTAATTGTCGTTCTATCGATCATATAAGCATAATTTGGCTAATAATATGAGTTAGATTGATAATAATAAGAGTAATAAGTATAGTAATTATCGTTCTACCGATCATATAAGCATAACATGGCTAATAATATGAGTTAGATTGATAATAATAAGTGTAATAAGTATAGTAAATGTCGTTCTATCGATCATATAAGCATAATATGGCTAATAATATGAGTTAGATTGATAATAATAAGAGTACTAAGTATAATAATTGTCGTTGTTTCGATCATATAAGCATAATTTGGCTAATAATATGAGTTAGATTGATAATAATAAGAGTAATAAGTATAGTAATTATCGTTCTACCGATCATATAAGCATAACATGGTTAATAATATGAGTTAGATTGACAACAGGGAGTGTAATAAGAATAGTAATTGTCGTTCTGTCGATCATATAAGCATAATATGGCTAACAAGATGAGTTAGATTGATAATAATAAGAGTAATGAGTATAGTAATTGTCGTTCTATCGATCATATCTGCATAATATGGTTAATAATATGAGTTAGATTGATAATAGTGAGTGTAATAAGTATAGTAATTGTCGTTCTGTCGATCATATAAGCATAATATGGCTAATAATATGAGTTAGATTGATAATTATAAGAGTAATAAGTATAGTAATTGTCGTTCTATCGACCACATAAGCATAATATGGCTAATAATATGAGTTAGACTGATAATAATAAGAGTAATGAGTATAGTAAATGTAGTTCTATCGACCATATAAGCATAATATGGCTAATAATATGAGTTAGATTGATAATAATAAGTGTAATAAGTATAGTAAATGTCGTTCTATCGATCATATAAGCATAATATGGCTAATAATATGAGTTAGATTGATAATAATAAGAGTAATAAGTATAGTAATTGTCGTTCTATCGATCATATAAGCATATTTTGGCTAATAATATGAGTTAGATTGATAATAATAAGAGTAATAAGTATAGTAATTATCGTTCTACCGATCATATAAGCATAACATGGCTAATAATATGAGTTAGATTGATAATAATAAGTGTAATAAGTATAGTAAATGTCGTTCTATCGATCATATAAGCATAATATGGCTAATAATATGAGTTAGATTGATAATAATAAGAGTACTAAGTATAATAATTGTCGTTCTAACGATCATATAAGCATAATTTGGCTAATAATATGAGTTAGATTGATAATAATAAGTGTAATAAGTATAGTAATTGTCGTTCTGTCGATCATATAAGCATAATATGGCTAATAATATGAGTTAGATTGATAATAATAAGAGTAATAAGTATAGTAATTGTCGTTCTATCGACCATATAAGCATAATATGGCTAATAATATGAGTTAGATTGATAATAATAAGAATAATCAGTATAGTAATTGTCGTTTTATCGATCATATCTGCATAATATGGTTAATAATATGAGTTAGATTGATAATAGTGAGTGTAATAGGTATAGTAATTGTCGTTCTGTCGATCATATAAGCATAATATGGCTAATAAGATGAGTTAGATTGATAATAATAAGAGTAATGAGTATAGTAATTGTCGTTCTATCGATCATATCTGCATAATATGGTTAATAATATGAGTTAGATTGATAATAGTGAGTGTAATAAGTATAGTAATTGTCGTTCTGTCGATCATATAAGCATAATATGGCTAATAATATGAGTTAGATTGATAATAATAAGAGTAATAAGTATAGTAATTGTCGTTCTAACGATCATATAAGCATAATTTGGCTAATAATATGATTTAGATTGATAATAATAAGAGTAATAAGTATAGTAATTATCGTTCTACCGATCATATAAGCATAACATGGTTAATAATATGAGTTAGATTGATAACAGGGAGTGTAATAAGAATAGTAATTGTCGTTCTGTCGATCATATAAGCATAATATGGCTAATAAGATGAGTTAGATTGATAATAATAAGAGTAATGAGTATAGTAATTGTCGTTCTATCGATCATATCTGCATAATATGGTTAATAATATGAGTTAGATTGATAATAGTGAGTGTAATAAGTATAGTAATTGTCGTTCTGTCGATCATATAAGCATAATATGGCTAATAATATGAGTTAGATTGATAATAATAAGAGTAATAAGTATAGTAATTGTCGTTCTATCGACCATATAAGCATAATATGGCTAGTAATATGAGTTAGATTGATAATAATAAGAGTAATAAGTATAGTAATTGTCGTTCTAACGATCATATAAGCATAATTTGGCTAATAATATGAGTTAAATTGATAATAATAAGAGTAATAAGTATAGTAATTATCGTTCTACCGATCATATAAGCATAACATGGCTAATAATATGAGTTAGATTGATAATAATAAGTGTAATAAGTATAGTAAATGTCGTTCTGTCGATCATATAAGCATAATATGGCTAACAATATGAGATAGATTGATAACAATAAGAGTAATAAGTATAGTAATTGCCGTTCTATCGATCATATAAGCATAATATGGCTAGTAATATGAGTAAGATTGATAATAATAAGAATAATCAGTATCGTAATTGTCGTTCTATCGATCATATCTGCATAATATGGTTAATAATATGAGTTAGATTGATAATAGTGAGTGTAATAAGTATAGTAATTGTCGTTCTGTCGATCATATAAGCATAATTTGGCTAATAATATGAGTTAGATTGATAATAATAAGAGTAATAAGTATAGTAATTATCGTTCTACCGATCATATAAGCATAACATGGATAATAATATGAGTTAGATTGATAACAGGGAGTGTAATAAGTATAGTAATTGTCGTTCTGTCGATCATATAAGCATAATATGGCTAATGAGATGAGTTAGATTGATAATAATAAGAGTAATGAGTATAGTAATTGTCGTTCTATCGATCATATCTGCATAATATGGTTAATAATATGAGTTAGATTGATAGCAGTGAGTGTAATAAGTATAGTAATTGTCGTTCTGTCGATCATATAAGCATAATATGGCTAATAATATGACTTAGATTGATAATAATAAGAGTAATAAGTATAGTAATTGTCGTTCTATCGATCATATAAGCATAATATGGCTAGTAATGTGAGTTAGATTGATAATAATAAGAATAATCAGTATAGTAATTGTCGTTCTATCGATCATATCTGCATAATATGGTTAATAATATGAGTTAGATTGATAACAGGGAGTGTAATAAGAATAGTAATTGTCGTTCTGTCGATCATATAAGCATAATATGGCTAATAATGTGAGTTAGATTCATAATAATAAGAATAATAAGTATAGTAATTGTCGTCCCATCGATCATATAAGCATAATATGGCTAATAATATGAGTTAGATTGATAATAATAAGAGTAGTGAGTATAGTAATTGTCGTTCTGTCGATCATATAAGCATAATATGGCTAATAATATGAGTTAGATTGATAATAATAAGAGTAATAAGTATAGTAATTGTCGTCCTATCGATCATATAAGCATAATATGTCTAATAATATGAGTTAGATTGATAATAATAAGAGTAATGAGTATAGTAATTGTCGTTCTATCGATCATATAAGCATAATATGGCTAATAATATGAGTTAGATTGGTAATGCTATGAGTAATAAGTATAGTAATTGTCGTTCTATCGATCATATAAGCATAATATGGTTAATAATATGAGTTAGATTGATAATAGTGAGTGTAATAAGTATAGTAATTGTCGTTCAGTCGATCATATAAGCATAATATGGCTAATAATATGAGTTAGATTGATAATAATAAGAATAATAAGTATAGTAATTGTCGTTCTATCGATCATATAAGCATAATTTGGCTAATAATATGAGTTAGATTGATAATAATAAGAGTAATAAGTATAGTAATTATCGTTCTACCGATCATATAAGCATAATATGGCTAATAATATGAGTTAGATTGATAATAATAAGAGTAATAAGTATAGTAATTGCCGTCCTATCGATCATATAAGCATAATATGGCTAATAATATGAGTTAGATTGATAATAATAAGAGTAGTGAGTATAGTAATTGTCGTTCTATCGATCATATCTGCATAATATGGTTAATAATATGAGTTAGATTGATAATAGTGAGTGTAATAAGTATAGTAATTGTCGTTCTGTCGATCATATAAGCATAACATGGCTAATAATATGAGTTAGATTGATAATAATAAGAGTAATAAGTATAGTAATTGTCGTTCTATCGAACACATAAGCATAATATGGCTAATAATATGAGTTAGATTGATAATAATAAGAGTAGTGAGTATAGTAATTGTCGTTCTGTCGATCATATAGGCATAATATGGCTAATAATATGAGTTAGATTGATAAT
This sequence comes from Megachile rotundata, assembly GCF_050947335.1. Taxonomy (NCBI): domain Eukaryota; kingdom Metazoa; phylum Arthropoda; class Insecta; order Hymenoptera; family Megachilidae; genus Megachile; species Megachile rotundata. The sequence goes on from NW_027473834.1 coordinate 62,666, forward strand.
AATAAGAGTAATAAGTATAGTAATTGCCGTCCTATCGATCATATAAGCATAATATGGCTAATAATATGAGTTAGATTGATAATAATAAGAGTAGTGAGTATAGTAATTGTCGTTCTATCGATCATATCTGCATAATATGGTTAATAATATGAGTTAGATTGATAATAGTGAGTGTAATAAGTATAGTAATTGTCGTTCTGTCGATCATATAAGCATAATATGGCTAATAATATGAGTTAGATTGATAATAATAAGAGTAATGAGTATAGTAATTGTCGTTCTATCGAACACATAAGCATAATATGGCTAATAATATGAGTTAGGTTGATAATAATATGAGTAGTGAGTATAGTAATTGTCGTTCTGTCGATCATATAAGCATAATATGGCTAATAATATGAGTTAGATTGATAATAATAAGAGTAATAAGTATAGTAATTGTCGTCCTATCGATCATATAAGCATAATATGGCTAAGAATATGAGTTAGATTGATAATAATAAGAGTAATGAGTATAGTAATTGTCGTTCTATCGATCATATAAGCATAATATGGCTAATAATATGAGTTAGATTGGTAATGCTATGAGTAATAAGTATAGTAATTATCGTTCTACCGATCATATAAGCATAATATGGTTAATAATATGAGTTAGATTGATAACAGGGAGTGTAATAAGAATAGTAATTGTCGTTCTGTCGATTATATAAGCATAATATGGTTAATAATATGAGTTAGATTGATAATAGTGAGTGTAATAAGTATAGTAATTGTCGTTCTGTCGATCATATAAGCATAATATGGCTAATAATATGAGTTAGATTGATAATAATAAGAATAATAAGTATAGTAATTGTCGTTCTATCGATCATATAAGCATAATTTGGCTAATAATATGAGTTAGATTGATAATAATAAGAGTAATAAGTATAGTAATTATCGTTCTGCCGATCATATATGCATAATATGGCTAATAATATGAGTTAGATTGATAACAGGCAGTGTAATAAGAATAGTAATTGTCGTTCTGTCGATCACATAAGCATAATATGGCTAATAAGATGAGTTAGATTGATAATAATAAGAGTAATGAGTATAGTAAATGTCGTCCTATCGATCATATCTGCATAGTATGGTTAATAATATGAGTTAGATTGATAATAATAAGAGTAATAAGTATAGTAATTATCGTTCTACCGATCATATAAGCATAATATGGCTAATAATATGAGTTAGATTGATAATAATAAGAATAATCAGTATAGTAATTGTCGTTCTATCGATCATATCTGCATAATATGGTTAATAATATGAGTTAGATTGATAATAGTGAGTGTAATAAGTATAGTAATTGTCGTTCTGTCGATCATATAAGCATAATATGGCTAATAATATGAGTTAGATTGATAATAATAAGAATAATAAGTATAGTAATTGTCGTTCTCTCGATCATATAAGCATAATTTGGCTAATAATATGAGTTAGATTGATAATAATAAGAGTAATAAGTATAGTAATTATCGTTCTACCGATCATATATGCATAATATGGCTAATAATATGAGTTAGATTGATAATAATAAGAGTAGTGAGTATAGTAATTGTCGTTCTATCGATCATATCTGCATAATATGGTTAATAATATGAGTTAGATTGATAATAGTGAGTGTAATAAGTATAGTAATTGTCGTTCTGTCGATCATATAAGCATAACATGGCTAATAATATGAGTTAGATTGATAATAATAAGAGTAATAAGTATAGTAATTGTCGTTCTATCGAACACATAAGCATAATATGGCTAATAATATGAGTTAGATTGATAATAATAAGAGTAGTGAGTATAGTAATTGTCGTTCTGTCGATCATATAGGCATAATATGGCTAATAATATGAGTTAGATTGATAATAATAAGAGTAATAAGTATAGTAATTGCCGTCCTATCGATCATATGAGCATAATATGGCTAATAATATGAGTTAGATTGATAATAATAAGAGTAGTGAGTATAGTAATTGTCGTTCTATCGATCATATCTGCATAATATGGTTAATAATATGAGTTAGATTGATAATAGTGAGTGTAATAAGTATAGTAATTGTCGTTCTGTCGATCATATAAGCATAATATGGCTAATAATATGAGTTAGATTGATAATAATAAGAGTAATAAGTATAGTAATTGTCGTTCTATCGAACACATAAGCATAATATGGCTAATAATATGAGTTAGATTGATAATAATAAGAGTAATGAGTATAGTAATTGTCGTTCTATCGATCATATCTGCATAATATGGTTAATAGTATGAGTTAGATTGATAACAGGGAGTGTAATAAGAATAGAAATTGTCGTTCTGTCGATCATATAAGCATAATATGGCTAATAATATGAGTTAGATTGATAATAATAAGAATAATAAGTATAGTAATTGTCGTCCCATCGATCATATAAGCATAATATGGCTAATAATATGAGTTAGATTGATAATAATATGAGTAGTGAGTATAGTAATTGTCGTTCTGTCGATCATATAAGCATAATATGGCTAATAATATGAGTTAGATTGATAATAATAAGAGTAATAAGTATAGTAATTGTCGTCCTATCGATCATATAAGCATAATATGGCTAATAATATGAGTTAGATTGATAATAATAAGAGTAATGAGTATAGTAATTGTCGTTCTATCGATCATATAAGCATAATATGGCTAATAATATGAGTTAGATTGGTAATGCTATGAGTAATAAGTATAGTAATTATCGTTCTACCGATCATATAAGCATAATATGGTTAATAATATGAGTTAGATTGATAACAGGGAGTGTAATAAGAATAGTAATTGTCGTTCTGTCGATTATATAAGCATAATATGGTTAATAATATGAGTTAGATTGATAATAGTGAGTGTAATAAGTATAGTAATTGTCGTTCTGTCGATCATATAAGCATAATATGGCTAATAATATGAGTTAGATTGATAATAGTAAGAATAATAAGTATAGTAATTGTCGTTCTATCGATCATATAAGCATAATTTGGCTAATAATATGAGTTAGATTGATAATAATAAGAGTAATAAGTATAGTAATTATCGTTCTACCGATCATATATGCATAATATGGCTAATAATATGAGTTAGATTGATAACAGGCAGTGTAATAAGAATAGTAATTGTCGTTCTGTCGATCACATAAGCATAATATGGCTAATAAGATGAGTTAGATTGATAATAATAAGAGTAATGAGTATAGTAAATGTCGTTCTATCGATCATATCTGCATAATATGGTTAATAATATGAGTTAGATTGATAACAGGCAGTGTAATAAGAATAGTAATTGTCGTTCTGTCGATCATATAAGCATAATATGGCAACTAATATGAGTTAGATCGATAATAATAAGAATAATAAGAATAGTAATTGTCGTTCTGTCGATTATATAAGCATAATATGGTTAATAATATGAGTTAGATTGATAATAGTGAGTGTAATAAGTATAGTAATTGTCGTTCTGTCGATCATATAAGCATAATATGGCTAATAATATGAGTTAGATTGATAATAATAAGAATAATAAGTATAGTAATTGTCGTTCTATCGATCATATAAGCATAATTTGGCTAATAATATGAGTTAGATTGATAATAATAAGAGTAATAAGTATAGTAATTATCGTTCTGCCGATCATATATGCATAATATGGCTAATAATATGAGTTAGATTGATAACAGGCAGTGTAATAAGAATAGTAATTGTCGTTCTGTCGATCACATAAGCATAATATGGCTAATAAGATGAGTTAGATTGATAATAATAAGAGTAATGAGTATAGTAAATGTCGTCCTATCGATCATATCTGCATAGTATGGTTAATAATATGAGTTAGATTGATAATAATAAGAGTAATAAGTATAGTAATTATCGTTCTACCGACCATATAAGCATAATATGGCTAATAATATGAGTTAGATTGATAATAATAAGAATAATCAGTATAGTAATTGTCGTTCTATCGATCATATCTGCATAATATGGTTAATAATATGAGTTAGATTGATAATAGTGAGTGTAATAAGTATAGTAATTGTCGTTCTGTCGATCATATAAGCATAATATGGCTAATAATATGAGTTAGATTGATAATAATAAGAATAATAAGTATAGTAATTGTCGTTCTCTCGATCATATAAGCATAATTTGGCTAATAATATGAGTTAGATTGATAATAATAAGAGTAATAAGTATAGTAATTATCGTTCTACCGATCATATATGCATAATATGGCTAATAATATGAGTTAGATTGATAATAATAAGAGTAGTGAGTATAGTAATTGTCGTTCTATCGATCATATCTGCATAATATGGTTAATAATATGAGTTAGATTGATAATAGTGAGTGTAATAAGTATAGTAATTGTCGTTCTGTCGATCATATAAGCATAACATGGCTAATAATATGAGTTAGATTGATAATAATAAGAGTAATAAGTATAGTAATTGTCGTTCTATCGAACACATAAGCATAATATGGCTAATAATATGAGTTAGATTGATAATAATAAGAGTAGTGAGTATAGTAATTGTCGTTCTGTCGATCATATAGGCATAATATGGCTAATAATATGAGTTAGATTGATAATAATAAGAGTAATAAGTATAGTAATTGCCGTCCTATCGATCATATGAGCATAATATGGCTAATAATATGAGTTAGATTGATAATAATAAGAGTAGTGAGTATAGTAATTGTCGTTCTATCGATCATATCTGCATAATATGGTTAATAATATGAGTTAGATTGATAATAGTGAGTGTAATAAGTATAGTAATTGTCGTTCTGTCGATCATATAAGCATAATATGGCTAATAATATGAGTTAGATTGATAATAATAAGAGTAATGAGTATAGTAATTGTCGTTCTATCGATCATATCTGCATAATATGGTTAATAGTATGAGTTAGATTGATAACAGGGAGTGTAATAAGAATAGAAATTGTCGTTCTGTCGATCATATAAGCATAATATGGCTAATAATATGAGTTAGATTGATAATAATAAGAATAATAAGTATAGTAATTGTCGTCCCATCGATCATATAAGCATAATATGGCTAATAATATGAGTTAGATTGATAATAATATGAGTAGTGAGTATAGTAATTGTCGTTCTGTCGATCATATAAGCATAATATGGCTAATAATATGAGTTAGATTGATAATAATAAGAGTAATAAGTATAGTAATTGTCGTCCTATCGATCATATAAGCATAATATGGCTAATAATATGAGTTAGATTGATAATAATAAGAGTAATGAGTATAGTAATTGTCGTTCTATCGATCATATAAGCATAATATGGCTAATAATATGAGTTAGATTGGTAATGCTATGAGTAATAAGTATAGTAATTATCGTTCTACCGATCATATAAGCATAATATGGTTAATAATATGAGTTAGATTGATAACAGGGAGTGTAATAAGAATAGTAATTGTCGTTCTGTCGATTATATAAGCATAATATGGTTAATAATATGAGTTAGATTGATAATAGTGAGTGTAATAAGTATAGTAATTGTCGTTCTGTCGATCATATAAGCATAATATGGCTAATAATATGAGTTAGATTGATAATAGTAAGAATAATAAGTATAGTAATTGTCGTTCTATCGATCATATAAGCATAATTTGGCTAATAATATGAGTTAGATTGATAATAATAAGAGTAATAAGTATAGTAATTATCGTTCTACCGATCATATATGCATAATATGGCTAATAATATGAGTTAGATTGATAACAGGCAGTGTAATAAGAATAGTAATTGTCGTTCTGTCGATCACATAAGCATAATATGGCTAATAAGATGAGTTAGATTGATAATAATAAGAGTAATGAGTATAGTAAATGTCGTTCTATCGATCATATCTGCATAATATGGTTAATAATATGAGTTAGATTGATAACAGGCAGTGTAATAAGAATAGTAATTGTCGTTCTGTCGATCATATAAGCATAATATGGCAACTAATATGAGTTAGATCGATAATAATAAGAATAATAAGTATAGTAATTGTCGTCCTATCGATCATATAAGCATAATATGGCTAATAATATGAGTTAGATTTATAATAATAAGAGTAATAAGTATAGTAATTGTCGTTCTATCGATCATATAAGCATAATATGGCTAATAAGATGAGTTAGATTGATAATAATAAGAGGAATGAGTATAGTAATTGTCGTTCTATCGATCATATCTGCATAATATGGTTAATAATATGAGTTAGATTGATAATAGTGAGTGTAATAAGTATAGTAATTGTCGTTCTGTCGATCATATAAGCATAATATGGCTAATAATATGAGTTAGATTGATAATAATATGAGTAATAAGTATAGTAATTGTCGTTCTATCGATCATATAAGCATAATATGGCTAGTAATATGAGTTAGATTGATAATAATAAGAATAATCAGTTAGTAATTGTCGTTCTATCGATCATATCTGCATAATATGGTTAATAATATGAGTTAGATTGATAATAGTGAGTGTAATAAGTATAGTAATTGTCGTTCTGTCGACCATATAAGCACAATATGGCTAACAAGATGAGTTAGATTGATAATAATAAGAGTAATGAGTATAGTAATTGTCGTTCTATCGATCATATCTGCATAATATGGTTAATAATATGAGTTAGATTGATAATAGTGAGTGTAATAAGTATAGTAATTGTCGTTCTGTCGATCATATAAGCATAATATGGCTAATAATATGAGTTAGATTGATAATAATATGAGTAATAAGTATAGTAATTGTCGTTCTATCGATCATATAAGCATAATATGGCTAGTAATATGAGTTAGATTGATAATAATAAGAATAATCAGTTAGTAATTGTCGTTCTATCGATCATATCTGCATAATATGGTTAATAATATGAGTTAGATTGATAATAGTGAGTGTAATAAGTATAGTAATTGTCGTTCTGTCGACCATATAAGCACAATATGGCTAACAAGATGAGTTAGATTGATAATAATAAGAGTAATGAGTATAGTAATTGTCGTTCTATCGATCATATCTGCATAATATGGTTAATAATATGAGTTAGATTGATAATAGTGGGTGTAATAAGTGTAGTAATTGTCGTTCTGTCGATCATATAAGCATAATATGGCTAATAATATGAGTTAGATTGATAATAGTGAGTGTTATAAGTATAGTAATTGTCGTTCTGTCGATCATATAAGCATAATATGGCTAACAAGATGAGTTAGATTGATAATAATAAGAGTAATAAGTATAGTAATTATCGTTCTACCGATCATATAAGCATAACATGGCTAATAATATGAGTTAGATTGATAATAATAAGGGTAATAAGTATAGTAATTGTCGTCCTATCGATCATATAAGCATAATTTGGCTAATAATATGAGTTAGATTGATAATAATAAGAGTAATAAGTATAGTAATTATCGTTCTACCGATCATATAAGCATAACATGGCTAATAATATGAGTTAGATTGATAATAATAAGAGTAATAAGTATAGTAATTGTCGTTCTATCTATCATATAAGCATAATTTGGCTAATAATATGAGTTAGATTGAAAATAATAAGAGTAATAAGTATAGTAATTATCGTTCTACCGATCATATAAGCATAACATGGCTAATAATATGAGTTAGATTGATAATAATAAGTGTAATATGTATAGTAAATGTCGTTCTATCGATCATATCTGCATAATATGGTTAATAATATGAGTTAGATTGATAGTAGTGAGTGTAATAAGTATAGTAATTGTCGTTCTGTCGATCATATAAGCATAATATGGCTAATAATATGAGTTAGATTGATAATAATAAGAATAATCAGTATAGTAATTGTCGTTCTATCGATCATATCTGCATAATATGGTTAATAATATGAGTTAGATTGATAATAATAAGAGTAATAAGTATAGTAATTGTCGTTCTATCGATCATATAAGCATAATATGGCTAATAAGATGAGTTTTATTGATAATAATAAGAGGAATGAGTATAGTAATTGTCGTTCTATCGATCATATCTGCATAATATGGTTAATAATATGAGTTAGATTGATAATAGTGAGTGTAATAAGTATAGTAATTGTCGTTCTGTCGATCATATAAGCATAATATGGCTAATAATATGAGTTAGATTGATAATAATATGAGTAATAAGTATAGTAATTGTCGTTCTATCGATCATATACGCATAATATGGCTAGTAATATGTGTTAGATTGATAATAATAAGAATAATCAGTTAGTAATTGTCGTTCTATCGATCATATCTGCATAATATGGTTAATAATATGAGTTAGATTGATAATAGTGAGTGTAATAAGTATAGTAATTGTCGTTCTGTCGATCATATAAGCATAACATGGCTAATAATATGAGTTAGATTGATAATAATAAGAGTAATGAGTATAGTAATTGTCGTTCTATCGATCATATCTGCATAATATGGTTAATAATATGAGTTAGATTGATAATAGTGAGTGTAATAAGTGTAGTAATTGTCGTTCTGTCGATCATATAAGCATAATATGGCAACTAATATGAGTTAGATCGATAATAATAAGAATAATAAGTATAGTAATTGTCGTCCTATCGATCATATAAGCATAATATGGCTAATAATATGAGTTAGATTTATAATAATAAGAGTAATAAGTATAGTAATTGTCGTTCTATCGATCATATAAGCATAATATGGCTAATAAGATGAGTTAGATTGATAATAATAAGAGGAATGAGTATAGTAATTGTCGTTCTATCGATCATATCTGCATAATATGGTTAATAATATGAGTTAGATTGATAATAGTGAGTGTAATAAGTATAGTAATTGTCGTTCTGTCGATCATATAAGCATAATATGGCTAATAATATGAGTTAGATTGATAATAATATGAGTAATAAGTATAGTAATTGTCGTTCTATCGATCATATAAGCATAATATGGCTAGTAATATGAGTTAGATTGATAATAATAAGAATAATCAGTTAGTAATTGTCGTTCTATCGATCATATCTGCATAATATGGTTAATAATATGAGTTAGATTGATAATAGTGAGTGTAATAAGTATAGTAATTGTCGTTCTGTCGATCATATAAGCACAATATGGCTAACAAGATGAGTTAGATTGATAATAATAAGAGTAATGAGTATAGTAATTGTCGTTCTATCGATCATATCTGCATAATATGGTTAATAATATGAGTTAGATTGATAATAGTGAGTGTAATAAGTGTAGTAATTGTCGTTCTGTCGATCATATAAGCATAATATGGCTAATAATATGAGTTAGATTGATAATAGTGAGTGTTATAAGTATAGTAATTGTCGTTCTGTCGATCATATAAGCATAATATGGCTAATAATATGAGTTAGATTGATAATAATAAGAGTAATAAGTATAGTAATTGTCGTTCTATCGATCATATAAGCATAATTTGGCTAATAATATGAGTTAGATTGATAATAATAAGAGTAATAAGTATAGTAATTATCGTTCTACCGATCATATAAGCATAACATGGCTAATAATATGAGTTAGATTGATAATAATAAGAGTAATAAGTATAGTAATTGTCGTCCTATCGATCATATAAGCATAATTTGGCTAATAATATGAGTTAGATTGATAATAATAAGAGTAATAAGTATAGTAATTATCGTTCTACCGATCATATAAGCATAACATGGCTAATAATATGAGTTAGATTGATAATAATAAGAGTAATAAGTATAGTAATTGTCGTTCTATCTATCATATAAGCATAATTTGGCTAATAATATGAGTTAGATTGAAAATAATAAGAGTAATAAGTATAGTAATTATCGTTCTACCGATCATATAAGCATAACATGGCTAATAATATGAGTTAGATTGATAATAATAAGTGTAATATGTATAGTAAATGTCGTTCTATCGATCATATCTGCATAATATGGTTAATAATATGAGTTAGATTGATAGTAGTGAGTGTAATAAGTATAGTAATTGTCGTTCTGTCGATCATATAAGCATAATATGGCTAATAATATGAGTTAGATTGATAATAATAAGAATAATCAGTATAGTAATTGTCGTTCTATCGATCATATCTGCATAATATGGTTAATAATATGAGTTAGATTGATAATAATAAGAGTAATAAGTATAGTAATTGTCGTCCTATCGATCATATAAGCATAATATGGCTAATAATATGAGTTAGATTGATAATAATAAGAGTAATGAGTATAGTAATTGTCGTTCTATCGATCATATAAGCATAATATGCCTAATAATATGAGTTAGATTGGTAATGCTATGAGTAATAAGTATAGTAATTATCGTTCTACCGATCATATAAGCATAATATGGTTAATAATATGAGTTAGATTGATAACAGGGAGTGTAATAAGAATAGTAATTGTCGTTCTGTCGATTATATAAGCATAATATGGCTAATAATATGAGTTAGATTGATAATAACAAGAGTAACGAGTATAGTAATTGTCGTTCTATCGATCATATCTGCATAATATGGCTAATAATATGAGTTAGATTGATAATAATAAGAGTAGTGAGTATAGTAATTGTTGTTCTGTCGATCATATAGGCATAATATGGCTAATAATATGAGTTAGATTGATAATAATAAGAGTAATAAGTATAGTAATTGCCGTCCTATCGATCATATAAGCATAATATGGCTAATAATATGAGTTAGATTGATAATAATAAGAGTAGTGAGTATAGTAATTGTCGTTCTATCGATCATATCTGCATAATATGGTTAATAATATGAGTTAGATTGATAATAGTGAGTGTAATAAGTATAGTAATTGTCGTTCTGTCGATCATATAAGCATAATATGGCTAATAATAAGAGTTAGATTGATAATAATAAGAGTAATGAGTATAGTAATTGTCGTTCTATCGATCATATAAGCATAATATGGCTAATAATATGAGTTAGATTGGTAATGCTATGAGTAATAAGTATAGTAATTATCGTTCTACCGATCATATAAGCATAATATGGTTAATAATATGAGTTAGATTGATAACAGGGAGTGTAATAAGAATAGTAATTGTCGTTCTGTCGATTATATAAGCATAATATGGTTAATAATATGAGTTATATTGATAATAGTGAGTGTAATAAGTATAGTAATTGTCGTTCTGTCGATCATATAAGCATAATATGGCTAATAATATGAGTTAGATTGATAATAATAAGAATAATAAGTATAGTAATTGTCGTTCTATCGATCATATAAGAATAATTTGTCTAATAATATGAGTTAGATTGATAATAATAAGAGTAATAAGGATAGTAATTGTCGTTCTGTCGATCATATAAGCATAATATGGCTAATAAGATGAGTTAGATTGATAATAACAAGAGTAATAAGTATAGTAATTGTCGTTCTATCGATCATATAAGCATAATATGGCTAATAATATGAGTTAGATTGATAATAATAAGAATAATCAGTATAGTAATTGTCGTTCTATCGATCATATCTGCATAATATGGTTAATAATATGAGTTAGATTGATAATAGTGAGTGTAATAAGTATAGTAATTGTCGTTCTGTCGATCATATAAGCATAATATGGCTAATAATATGAGTTAGATTGATAATAATAAGAATAATAAGTATAGTAATTGTCGTTCTATCGATCATATAAGCATAATTTGGCTAATAATATGAGTTAGATTGATAATAATAAGAGTAATAAGTATAGTAATTATCGTTCTACCGATCATATATGCATAATATGGCTAATAATATGAGTTAGATTGATAACAGGCAGTGTAATAAGAATAGTAATTGTCGTTCTGTCGATCATATAAGCATAATATGGCTAATAAGATGAGTTAGATTGATAATAATAAGAGTAATGAGTATAGTAATTGTCGTTCTATCGATCATATCTGCATAATATGGTTAATAATATGAGTTAGATTGATAATAGTGAGTGTAATAAGTATAGTAATTGTCGTTCTGTCGATCATATAAGCACAATATGGCTAACAAGATGAGTTAGATTGATAATAATAAGAGTAATGAGTATAGTAATTGTCGTTCTATCGATCATATCTGCATAATATGGTTAATAATATGAGTTAGATTGATAATAGTGAGTGTAATAAGTATAGTAATTGTCGTTCTGTCGATCATATAAGCATAATATGGCTAATAATATGAGTTAGATTGATAATAGTGAGTGTTATAAGAATAGTAATTGTCGTTCTGTCGATCATATAAGCATAATATGGCTAATAATATGAGTTAGATTGATAATAATAAGAGTAATAAGTATAGTAATTGTCGTTCTATCGATCATATAAGCATAATTTGGCTAATAATATGAGTTAGATTGATAATAATAAGAGTAATAAGTATAGTAATTATCGTTCTACCGATCATATAAGCATAACATGGCTAATAATATGAGTTAGATTGATAATAATAAGTGTAATAAGTATAGTAAATGTCGTTCTATCGATCATATAAGCATAATATGGCTAATAATATGAGTTAGATGGATAATAATAAGAGTAATAAGTATAGTAATTGTCGTTCTATCGATCATATAAGCATAGTTTGGCTAATAATATGAGTTAGATTGATAATAATAAGAGTAATAAGTATAGTAATTATCGTTCTACCGATCATATAAGCATAACATGGTTACTAATATGAGTTAGATTGATAACAGGGAGTGTAATAAGAATAGTAATTGTCGTTCTGTCGATCATATAAGCATAATATGGCTAACAAGATGAGTTAGATTGATAATAATAAGAGTAATGAGTATAGTAATTGTCGTTCTATCGATCATATAAGCATAATATGGCTAATAATATGAGTTAGATTGATAATAATAAAAGTAATAAGTATAGTAATTATCGTTCTACCGATCATATAAGCATAATATGGTTAATAATATGAGTTAGATTGATAACAGGGAGTGTAATAAGAATAGTAATTGTCGTTCTGTCGAACATATAAGCATAATATGGCTAATAATGTGAGTTAGATTGATAATAATAAGAGTAGTAAGTATAGTAATTGTCGTCCTATAAATCATATAAGCATAATATGGCTAATAATATGAGTTAGATTGATAATAATAAGAGTAGTGAGTATAGTAATTGTCGTTCTATCGATCATATAAGCATAATATGGCTAATAATATGAGTTAGATTGATAATAATACGAATAATCAGTATAGTAATTGTCGTTCTATCGATCATATCTGCATAATATGGTTAATAATATGAGTTAGATTGATAATAGTGAGTGTAATAAGTATAGTAATTGTCGTTCTGTCGATCATATAAGCATAATATGGCTAATAATATGAGTTAGATTGATAATTATAAGAGTAATAAGTATAGTAATTGTCGTTCTATCGACCACATAAGCATAATATGGCTAATAATATGAGTTAGACTGATAATAATAAGAGTAATGAGTATAGTAAATGTAGTTCTATCGATCATATAAGCATAATATGGCTAATAATATGAGTTAGATTGATAATAATAAGAGTAATAAGTATAGTAAATGTCGTTCTATCGATCATATAAGCATAATATGGCTAATAATATGAGTTAGATTTATAATAATAAGAGTAATAAGTATAGTAATTGTCGTTCTATCGATCATATAAGCATAATATGGCCAATAATATGAGTTAGATTGATAATAATAAGAGTAATGAGTATAGTAATTGTCGTTCTATCGATCATATAAGCATAATATGGCTAATAATATGAGTTAGATTGATAATAATAAGAGTAATAAGTATACTAATTGCCGTCCTATCGATCATATAAGCATAATATGGCCAATAATATGAGTTAGATTGATAATAATAAGAGTAATGAGTATAGTAATTGTCGTTCTATCGATCATATAAGCATAATATGGCTAATAATATGAGTTAGATTGGTAATGCTATGAGTAATAAGTATAGTAATTATCGTTCTACCGATCATATAAGCATAATATGGTTAATAATATGAGTTAGATTGATAATAATAAGAGTAGTATGTATAGTAATTGTCGTTCTATCGATCATATAAGCATAATTTGGCTAATAATATGAGTTAGATTGATAATAATAAGAGTAATAAGTATAGTAATTATCGTTCTACCGATCATATAAGCATAACATGGCTAATAATATGAGTTAGATTGATAATAGTAAGAGTAATAAGTATAGTAATTGTCGTTCTATCGATCATATAAGCATAATTTGGCTAATAATATGAGTTAGATTGATAATAATAAGAGTAATAAGTATAGTAATTATCGTTCTACCGATCATATAAGCATAACATGGATAATAATATGAGTTAGATTGATAATAGTAAGAGTAATAAGTATAGTAATTGTCGTTCTATCGATCATATAAGCATAATTTGGCTAATAATATGAGTTAGATTGATAATAATAAGAGTTATAAGTATAGTAATTATCGTTCTACCGATCATATAAGCATAACATGGTTAATAATATGAGTTAGATTGATAACAGGGAGTGTAATAAGAATAGTAATTGTCGTTCTGTCGATCATATAAGCATAATATGGCAAATATGATGAGTTAGATTGATAATAATAAGAGTAATGAGTATAGTAATTGTCGTTCTATCGATCATATCTGCATAATATGGTTAATAATATGAGTTAGATGGATAATAGTGAGTGTAATAAGTATAGTAATTGTCGTTCTGTCGATCATATAAGCATAATATGGCTAATAATATGAGTTAGATTGATAATAATAAGAGTAATAAGTTTAGTAATTGTCGTTCTATCGATCATATAAGCATAATATGGCTAGTAATATGAGTTAGATTGATAATAATAAGAATAATCAGTATAGTAATTGTCGTTCTATCGATCATATCTGCATAATATGGTTAATAATATGAGTTAGATTGATAATAGTGAGTGTAATAAGTATAGTAATTGTCGTTCTGTCGATCATATAAGCATAATATGGCTAATAATATGAGTTAGATTGATAATAATAAGAGTAATGAGTATAGTAATTGTCGTTCTATCGATCATATCTGCATAATATGGTTAATAATATGAGTTAGATTGATAATAGTGAGTGTAATAAGTATAGTAATTGTCGTTCTGTCGATCATATAAGCATAATTTGGCTAATAATATGAGTTAGATTGATAATAATAAGAGTAATAAGTATAGTAATTGTCGTTCTATCGATCACATAAGCATAATATGGCTAACAAGATGAGTTAGATTGATAATAATAAGAGTAATGAGTATAGTAATTGTCGTTCTATCGATCATATCTGCATAATATGGTTAATAATATGAGTTAGATTGATAATAGTGAGTGTAATAAGTATAGTAATTGTCGTTCTGTCGATCATATAAGCATAATATGGCTAATAATATGAGTTAGATTGATAATAATAAGAATAATCAGTATAGTAATTGTCGTTCTATCGATCATATCTGCATAACATGGTTAATAATATGAGTTAGATTGATAATAATAAGAGTAATAAGTATAGTAATTGTCGTTCTATCGATCATATAAGCATGATTTGGCTAATAATATGAGTTAGATTGATAATAATAAGAGTAATAAGTATAGTAATTATCGTTCTACCGATCATATAAGCATAACATGGCTAATAATATGAGTTAGATTGATAATAATAAGTGTAATAAGTATAGTAAATGTCGTTCTATCGATCATATCTGCATAATATGGTTAATAATATGAGTTAGATTGATAGTAGTGAGTGTAATAAGTATAGTAATTGTCGTTCTGTCGATCATATAAGCATAATATGGCTAATAATATGAGTTAGATTGATAATAATAAGAGTAATAAGTATAGTAATTGTCGTCCTATCGATCATATAAGCATAATATGGCTAATAATATGAGTTAGATTGATAATAATAAGAGTAATGAGTATAGTAATTGTCGTTCTATCGATCATATAAGCATAATATGGCTAATAATATGAGTTAGATTGGTAATGCTATGAGTAATAAGTATAGTAATTATCGTTCTACCGATCATATAAGCATAATATGGTTAATAATATGAGTTAGATTGATAACAGGGAGTGTAATAAGAATAGTAATTGTCGTTCTGTCGATTATATAAGCATAATATGGCTAATAATATGAGTTAGATTGATAATAACAAGAGTAATGAGTATAGTAATTGTCGTTCTATCGAACATATCTGCATAATATGGCTAATAATATGAGTTAGATTGATAATAATAAGAGTAGTGAGTATAGTAATTGTCGTTCTGTCGATCATATAGGCATAATATGGCTAATAATATGAGTTAGATTGATAATAATAAGAGTAATAAGTATAGTAATTGCCGTCCTATCGATCATATAAGCATAATATGGCTAATAATATGAGTTAGATTGATAATAATAAGAGTAGTGAGTATAGTAATTGTCGTTCTATCGATCATATCTGCATAATATGGTTAATAATAGGAGTTAGATTGATAATAGTGAGTGTAATAAGTATAGTAATTGTCGTTCTGTCGATCATATAAGCATAATATGGCTAATAATATGAGTTAGATTGATAATAATAAGAGTAATGAGTATAGTAATTGTCGTTCTATCGATCATATAAGCATAATATGGCTAATAATATGAGTTAGATTGGTAATGCTATGAGTAATAAGTATAGTAATTATCGTTCTACCGATCATATAAGCATAATATGGTTAATAATATGAGTTAGATTGATAACAGGGAGTGTAATAAGAATAGTAATTGTCGTTCTGTCGATTATATAAGCATAATATGGTTAATAATATGAGTTAGATTGATAATAGTGAGTGTAATAAGTATAGTAATTGTCGTTCTGTCGATCATATAAGCATAATATGGCTAATAATATGAGTTAGATTGATAATAATAAGAATAATAAGTATAGTAATTGTCGTTCTATCGATCATATAAGAATAATTTGTCTAATAATATGAGTTAGATTGATAATAATAAGAGTAATAAGTATAGTAATTGTCGTTCTGTCGATCATATAAGCATAATATGGCTAATAAGATGAGTTAGATTGATAATAACAAGAGTAATAAGTATAGTAATTGTCGTTCTATCGATCATATAAGCATAATATGGCTAATAATATGAGTTAGATTGATAATAATAAGAATAATCAGTATAGTAATTGTCGTTCCATCGATCATATCTGCATAATATGGTTAATAATATGAGTTAGATTGATAATAGTGAGTGTAATAAGTATAGTAGTTGTCGTTCTGTCGATCATATAAGCATAATATGGTTAATAATATGAGTTAGATTGATAATAATAAGAATAATAAGTATAGTAATTGTCGTTCTATCGATCATATAAGCATAATTTGGCTAATAATATGAGTTAGATTGATAATAATAAGAGTAATAAGTATAGTAATTGTCGTCCTATCGATCATATAAGCATAATATGGCTAATAATATGAGTTAGATTGATAACAGGGAGTGTAATAAGAATAGTAATTGTCGTTCTGTCGATTATATAAGCATAATATGGCTAATAATATGAGTTAGATTGATAATAACAAGAGTAATGAGTATAGTAATTGTCGTTCTATCGATCATATCTGCATAATATGGCTAATAATATGAGTTAGATTGATAATAATAAGAGTAGTGAGTATAGTAATTGTCGTTCTGTCGATCATATAGGCATAATATGGCTAATAATATGAGTTAGATTGATAATAATAAGAGTAATAAGTATAGTAATTGCCGTCCTATCGATCATATAAGCATAATATGGCTAATAATATGAGTTAGATTGATAATAATAAGAGTAGTGAGTATAGTAATTGTCGTTCTATCGATCATATCTGCATAATATGGTTAATAATATGAGTTAGATTGATAATAGTGAGTGTAATAAGTATAGTAATTGTCGTTCTGTCGATCATATAAGCATAATATGGCTAATAATATGAGTTAGATTGATAATAATAAGAGTAATGAGTATAGTAATTGTCGTTCTATCGATCATATAAGCATAATATGGCTAATAATATGAGTTAGATTGGTAATGCTATGAGTAATAAGTATAGTAATTATCGTTCTACCGATCATATAAGCATAATATGGTTAATAATATGAGTTAGATTGATAACAGGGAGTGTAATAAGAATAGTAATTGTCGTTCTGTCGATTATATAAGCATAATATGGTTAATAATATGAGTTAGATTGATAACAGTGAGTGTAATAAGTATAGTAATTGTCGTTCTGTCGATCATATAAGCATAATATGGCTAATAATATGAGTTAGATTGATAATAATAAGAATAATAAGTATAGTAATTGTCGTTCTATCGATCATATAAGAATAATTTGTCTAATAATATGAGTTAGATTGATAATAATAAGAGTAATAAGTATAGTAATTGTCGTTCTGTCGATCATATAAGCATAATATGGCTAATAAGATGAGTTAGATTGATAATAACAAGAGTAATAAGTATAGTAATTGTCGTTCTATCGATCATATAAGCATAATATGGCTAATAATATGAGTTAGATTGATAATAATAAGAATAATCAGTATAGTAATTGTCGTTCTATCGATCATATCTGCATAATATGGTTAATAATATGAGTTAGATTGATAATAGTGAGTGTAATAAGTATAGTAATTGTCGTTCTGTCGATCATATAAGCATAATATGGCTAATAATATGAGTTAGATTGATAATAATAAGAATAATAAGTATAGTAATTGTCGTTCTATCGATCATATAAGCATAATTTGGCTAATAATATGAGTTAGATTGATAATAATAAGAGTAATATGTATAGTAATTATCGTTCTACCGATCATATATGCATAATATGGCTAATAATATGAGTTAGATTGATAACAGGCAGTGTAATAAGAATAGTAATTGTCGTTCTGTCGATCATATAAGCATAATATGGCTAATAAGATGAGTTAGATTGATAATAATAAGAGTAATGAGTATAGTAATTGTCGTTCTATCGATCATATCTGCATAATATGGTTAATAATATGAGTTAGATTGATAATAGTGAGTGTAATAAGTATAGTAATTGTCGTTCTGTCGATCATATAAGCACAATATGGCTAACAAGATGAATTAGATTGATAATAATAAGAGTAATGAGTATAGTAATTGTCGTTCTATCGATCATATCTGCATAATATGGTTAATAATATGAGTTAGATTGATAATAATAAGAGTAATAAGTATAGTAATTGTCGTTCTATCGATCATATATTCATAATTTGGCTAATAATATGAGTTAGATTGATAATAACAAGAGTAATAAGTATAGTAATTGTCGTTCTATCGATCATATAAGCATAATATGGCTAATAATATGAGTTAGATTGATAATAATAAGAATAATCAGTATAGTAATTGTCGTTCTATCGATCATATCTGCATAATATGGTTAATAATATGAGTTAGATTGATAATAGTGAGTGTAATAAGTATAGTAATTGTCGTTCTGTCGATCATATAAGCATAATATGGCTAATAATATGAGTTAGATTGATAATAATAAGAATAATAAGTATAGTAATTGTCGTTCTATCGATCATATAAGCATAATTTGGCTAATAATATGAGTTAGATTGATAATAATAAGAGTAATATGTATAGTAATTATCGTTCTACCGATCATATATGCATAATATGGCTAATAATATGAGTTAGATTGATAACAGGCAGTGTAATAAGAATAGTAATTGTCGTTCTGTCGATCATATAAGCATAATATGGCTAATAAGATGAGTTAGATTGATAATAATAAGAGTAATGAGTATAGTAATTGTCGTTCTATCGATCATATCTGCATAATATGGTTAATAATATGAGTTAGATTGATAATAGTGAGTGTAATAAGTATAGTAATTGTCGTTCTGTCGATCATATAAGCACAATATGGCTAACAAGATGAATTAGATTGATAATAATAAGAGTAATGAGTATAGTAATTGTCGTTCTATCGATCATATCTGCATAATATGGTTAATAATATGAGTTAGATTGATAATAATAAGAGTAATAAGTATAGTAATTGTCGTTCTATCGATCATATATTCATAATTTGGCTAATAATATGAGTTAGATTGATAATAATAAGAGTAATAAGTATAGTAATTGCCGTCCTATCGATCATATAAGCATAATATGGCTAATAATATGAGTTAGATTGATAATAATAAGAGTAGTGAGTATAGTAATTGTCGTTCTATCGATCATATCTGCATAATATGGTTAATAATATGAGTTAGATTGATAATAGTGAGTGTAATAAGTATAGTAATTGTCGTTCTGTCGATCATATAAGCATAATATGGCTAATAATATGAGTTAGATTGATAATAATAAGAGTAATGAGTATAGTAATTGTCGTTCTATCGATCATATAAGCATAATATGGCTAATAATATGAGTTAGATTGGTAATGCTATGAGTAATAAGTATAGTAATTATCGTTCTACCGATCATATAAGCATAATATGGTTAATAATATGAGTTAGATTGATAACAGGGAGTGTAATAAGAATAGTAATTGTCGTTCTGTCGATTATATAAGCATAATATGGTTAATAATATGAGTTAGATTGATAATAGTGAGTGTAATAAGTATAGTAATTGTCGTTCTGTCGATCATATAAGCATAATATGGCTAATAATATGAGTTAGATTGATAATAATAAGAATAATAAGTATAGTAATTGTCGTTCTATCGATCATATAAGAATAATTTGTCTAATAATATGAGTTAGATTGATAATAATAAGAGTAATAAGTATAGTAATTGTCGTTCTGTCGATCATATAAGCATAATATGGCTAATAAGATGAGTTAGATTGATAATAACAAGAGTAATAAGTATAGTAATTGTCGTTCTATCGATCATATAAGCATAATATGGCTAATAATATGAGTTAGATTGATAATAATAAGAATAATCAGTATAGTAATTGTCGTTCTATCGATCATATCTGCATAATATGGTTAATAATATGAGTTAGATTGATAATAGTGAGTGTAATAAGTATAGTAATTGTCGTTCTGTCGATCATATAAGCATAATATGGCTAATAATATGAGTTAGATTGATAATAATAAGAATAATAAGTATAGTAATTGTCGTTCTATCGATCATATAAGCATAATTTGGCTAATAATATGAGTTAGATTGATAATAATAAGAGTAATATGTATAGTAATTATCGTTCTACCGATCATATATGCATAATATGGCTAATAATATGAGTTAGATTGATAACAGGCAGTGTAATAAGAATAGTAATTGTCGTTCTGTCGATCATATAAGCATAATATGGCTAATAAGATGAGTTAGATTGATAATAATAAGAGTAATGAGTATAGTAATTGTCGTTCTATCGATCATATCTGCATAATATGGTTAATAATATGAGTTAGATTGATAATAGTGAGTGTAATAAGTATAGTAATTGTCGTTCTGTCGATCATATAAGCACAATATGGCTAACAAGATGAATTAGATTGATAATAATAAGAGTAATGAGTATAGTAATTGTCGTTCTATCGATCATATCTGCATAATATGGTTAATAATATGAGTTAGATTGATAATAATAAGAGTAATAAGTATAGTAATTGTCGTTCTATCGATCATATATTCATAATTTGGCTAATAATATGAGTTAGATTGATAATAATAAGAGTAATAAGTATAGTAATTATCGTTCTACCGATCATATAAGCATAATATGGCTAATAATATGAGTTAGATTGATAATAATAAGTGTAATAGGTATAGTAAATGTCGTTCTATCGATCATATAAGCATAATATGGCTAATAATATGAGTTAGATGGATAATAATAAGAGTAATAAGTATAGTAATTGTCGTTCTATCGATCATATAAGCATAATTTGGCTAATAATATGAGTTAGATTGATAATAATAAGAGTAATAAGTATAGTAATTATCGTTCTACCGATCATATAAGCATAACATGGTTACTAATATGAGTTAGATTGATAACAGGGAGTGTAATAAGAATAGTAATTGTCGTTCTGTCGATCATATAAGCATAATATGGCTAACAAGATGAGTTAGATTGATAATAATAAGAGTAGTAAGTATAGTAATTGTCGTCCTATAAATCATATAAGCATAATATGGCTAATAATATGAGTTAGATTGATAATAATAAGAGTAGTGAGTATAGTAATTGTCGTTCTATCGATCATATAAGCATAATTTGGCTAATAATATGAGTTAGATTGATAATAATAAGAGTAATAAGTATAGTAATTATCGTTCTACCGATCATATATGCATAATATGGCTAATAATATGAGTTAGATTGATAACAGGCAGTGTAATAAGAATAGTAATTGTCGTTCTGTCGATCATATAAGCATAATATGGCTAATAAGATGAGTTAGATTGATAATAATAAGAGTAATGAGTATAGTAATTGTCGTTCTATCGATCATATCTGCATAATATGGTTAATAATATGAGTTAGATTGATAATAGTGAGTGTAATAAGTATAGTAATTGTCGTTCTGTCGATCATATAAGCACAATATGGCTAACAAGATGAGTTAGATTGATAATACTAAGAGTAATGAGTATAGTAATTGTCGTTCTATCGATCATATCTGCATAATATGGTTAATAATATGAGTTAGATTGATAATAGTGAGTGTAATAAGTATAGTAATTGTCGTTCTGTCGATCATATAAGCATAATATGGCTAATAATATGAGTTAGATTGATAATAGTGAGTGTTATAAGTATAGTAATTGTCGTTCTGTCGATCATATAAGCATAATATGGCTAATAATATGAGTTAGATTGATAATAATAAGAGTAATAAGTATAGTAATTGTCGTTCTATCGATCATATAAGCATAATTTGGCTAATAATATGAGTTAGATTGATAATAATAAGAGTAATAAGTATAGTAATTATCGTTCTACCGATCATATAAGCATAACATGGCTAATAATATGAGTTAGATTGATAATAATAAGTGTAATAAGTATAGTAAATGTCGTTCTATCGATCATATAAGCATAATATGGCTAATAATATGAGTTAGATGGATAATAATAAGAGTAATAAGTATAGTAATTGTCGTTCTATCGATCATATAAGCATAATTTGGCTAATAATATGAGTTAGATTGATAATAATAAGAGTAATAAGTATAGTAATTATCGTTCTACCGAGCATATAAGCATAACATGGTTACTAATATGAGTTAGATTGATAACAGGGAGTGTAATAAGAATAGTAATTGTCGTTCTGTCGATCATATAAGCATAATATGGCTAACAAGATGAGTTAGATTGATAATAATAAGAGTAATGAGTATAGTAATTGTCGTTCTATCGATCATATAAGCATAATATGGCTAATAATATGAGTTAGATTGATAATAATAAAAGTAATAAGTATAGTAATTATCGTTCTACCGATCATATAAGCATAATATGGTTAATAATATGAGTTAGATTGATAACAGGGAGTGTAATAAGAATAGTAATTGTCGTTCTGTCGATCATATAAGCATAATATGGCTAATAATATGAGTTAGATTGATAATAATAAGAGTAGTAAGTATAGTAATTGTCGTCCTATAAATCATATAAGCATAATATGGGTAATAATATGAGTTAGATTGATAATAATAAGAGTAGTGAGTATAGTAATTGTCGTTCTATCGATCATATAAGCATAATATGGCTAATAATATGAGTTAGATTGATAATAATACGAATAATCAGTATAGTAATTGTCGTTCTATCGATCATATCTGCATAATATGGTTAATAATATGAGTTAGATTGATAATAGTGAGTGTAATAAGTATAGTAATTGTCGTTCTGTCGATCATATAAGCATAATATGGCTAATAATATGAGTTAGATTGATAATTATAAGAGTAATAAGTATAGTAATTGTCGTTCTATCGACCACATAAGCATAATATGGCTAATAATATGAGTTAGACTGATAATAATAAGAGTAATGAGTATAGTGAATGTAGTTCTATCGATCATATAAGCATAATATGGCTAATAATATGAGTTAGATTGATAATAATAAGAGTAATAAGTATAGTAAATGTCGTTCTATCGATCATATAAGCATAATATGGCTAATAATATGAGTTAGATTTATAATAATAAGAGTAATAAGTATAGTAATTGTCGTTCTATCGATCATATAAGCATAATATGGCCAATAATATGAGTTAGATTGATAATAATAAGAGTAATGAGTATAGTAATTGTCGTTCTATCGATCATATAAGCATAATATGGCTAATAATATGAGTTAGATTGATAATAATAAGAGTAATAAGTATACTAATTGCCGTCCTATCGATCATATAAGCATAATATGGCCAATAATATGAGTTAGATTGATAATAATAAGAGTAATGAGTATAGTAATTGTCGTTCTATCGATCATATAAGCATAATATGGCTAATAATATGAGTTAGATTGATAATAATAAGAGTAATAAGTATACTAATTGCCGTCCTATCGATCATATAAGCATAATATGGCCAATAATATGAGTTAGATTGATAATAATAAGAGTAATGAGTATAGTAATTGTCGTTCTATCGATCATATAAGCATAATATGGCTAATAATATGAGTTAGATTGGTAATGCTATGAGTAATAAGTATAGTAATTATCGTTCTACCGATCATATAAGCATAATATGGTTAATAATATGAGTTAGATTGATAACAGGGAGTGTAATAAGAATAGTAATTGTCGTTCTGTCGATCATATAAGCATAATATGGCAAATAAGATGAGTTAGATTGATAATAATAAGAGTAATGAGTATAGTAATTGTCGTTCTATCGATCATATCTGCATAATATGGTTAATAATATGAGTTAGATGGATAATAGTGAGTGTAATAAGTATAGTAATTGTCGTTCTGTCGATCATATAAGCATAATATGGCTAATAATATGAGTTAGATTGATAATAATAAGAGTAATAAGTTTAGTAATTGTCGTTCTATCGATCATATAAGCATAATATGGCTAGTAATATGAGTTAGATTGATAATAATAAGAATAATCAGTATAGTAATTGTCGTTCTATCGATCATATCTGCATAATATGGTTAATAATATGAGTTAGATTGATAATAGTGAGTGTAATAAGTATAGTAATTGTCGTTCTGTCGATCATATAAGCATAATATGGCTAATAATATGAGTTAGATTGATAATAATAAGAGTAATGAGTATAGTAATTGTCGTTCTATCGATCATATCTGCATAATATGGTTAATAATATGAGTTAGATTGATAATAGTGAGTGTAATAAGTATAGTAATTGTCGTTCTGTCGATCATATAAGCATAATATGGCTAATAATATGAGTTAGATTGATAATAATAAGAGTAATAAGTATAGTAATTGTCGTTCTATCGATCACATAAGCATAATATGGCTAACAAGATGAGTTAGATTGATAATAATAAGAGTAATGAGTATAGTAATTGTCGTTCTATCGATCATATCTGCATAATATGGTTAATAATATGAGTTAGATTGATAATAGTGAGTGTAATAAGTATAGTAATTGTCGTTCTATCGATCATATAAGCATGATTTGGCTAATAATATGAGTTAGATTGATAATAATAAGAGTAATAAGTATAGTAATTATCGTTCTACCGATCATATAAGCATAACATGGCTAATAATATGAGTTAGATTGATAATAATAAGAGTAATAAGTATAGTAATTGTCGTTCTATCGATCATATAAGCATAATTTGGCTAATAATATGAGTTAGATTGATAATAATAAGAGTAATAAGTATAGTAATTATCGTTCTACCGATCATATAAGCATAACATGGTTACTAATATGAGTTAGATTGATAACAAGGAGTGTAATAAGAATAGTAATTGTCGTTCTGTCGATCATATAAGCATAATATGGCTAACAAGATGAGTTAGATTGATAATAATAAGAGTAATGAGTATAGTAATTGTCGTTCTATCGATCATATAAGCATAATATGGCTAATAATATGAGTTAGATTGATAATAATAAAAGTAATAAGTATAGTAATTATCGTTCTACCGATCATATAAGCATAATATGGTTAATAATATGAGTTAGATTGATAACAGGGAGTGTAATAAGAATAGTAATTGTCGTTCTGTCGATCATATAAGCATAATATGGCTAATAATATGAGTTAGATTGATAATAATAAGAGTAGTAAGTATAGTAATTGTCGTCCTATAAATCATATAAGCATAATATGGCTAATAATATGAGTTAGATTGATAATAATAAGAGTAGTGAGTATAGTAATTGTCGTTCTATCGATCATATAAGCATAATATGGCTAATAATATGAGTTAGATTGATAATAATACGAATAATCAGTATAGTAATTTTCGTTCTATCGATCATATCTGCATAATATGGTTAATAATATGAGTTAGATTGATAATAGTGAGTGTAATAAGTATAGTAATTGTCGTTCTGTCGATCATATAAGCATAATATGGCTAATAATATGAGTTAGATTGATAATTATAAGAGTAATAAGTATAGTAATTGTCGTTCTATCGACCACATAAGCATAATATGGCTAATAATATGAGTTAGACTGATAATAATAAGAGTAATGAGTATAGTAAATGTAGTTCTATCGATCATATAAGCATAATATGGCTAATAATATGAGTTAGATTGATAATAATAAGAGTAATAAGTATAGTAAATGTCGTTCTATCGATCATATAAGCATAATATGGCTAATAATATGAGTTAGATTTATAATAATAAGAGTAATAAGTATAGTAATTGTCGTTCTATCGATCATATAAGCATAATATGGCCAATAATATGAGTTAGATTGATAAAAATAAGAGTAATGAGTATAGTAATTGTCGTTCTATCGATCATATAAGCATAATATGGCTAATAATATGAGTTAGATTGATAATAATAAGAGTAATAAGTATACTAATTGCCGTCCTATCGATCATATAAGCATAATATGGCCAATAATATGAGTTAGATTGATAATAATAAGAGTAATGAGTATAGTAATTGTCGTTCTATCGATCATATAAGCATAATATGGCTAATAATATGAGTTAGATTGGTAATGCTATGAGTAATAAGTATAGTAATTATCGTTCTACCGATCATATAAGCATAATATGGTTAATAATATGAGTTAGATTGATAATAATAAGAGTAATAAGTATAGTAATTGTCGTTCTATCGATCATATAAGCATAATTTGGCTAATAATATGAGTTAGATTGATAATAATAAGAGTAATAAGTATAGTAATTATCGTTCTACCGATCATATAAGCATAACATGGCTAATAATATGAGTTAGATTGATAATAGTAAGAGTAATAAGTATAGTAATTGTCGTTCTATCGATCATATAAGCATAATTTGGCTAATAATATGAGTTAGATTGATAATAATAAGAGTAATAAGTATAGTAATTATCGTTCTACCGATCATATAAGCATAACATGGTTAATAATATGAGTTAGATTGATAACAGGGAGTGTAATAAGAATAGTA
Organism: Megachile rotundata; assembly: GCF_050947335.1. NCBI lineage: Eukaryota > Metazoa > Arthropoda > Insecta > Hymenoptera > Megachilidae > Megachile > Megachile rotundata. The sequence continues at coordinate 90,406 of NW_027473834.1, forward strand.
ATTGTCGTTCTGTCGATCATATAAGCATAATATGGCAAATAAGATGAGTTAGATTGATAATAATAAGAGTAATGAGTATAGTAATTGTCGTTCTATCGATCATATCTGCATAATATGGTTAATAATATGAGTTAGATGGATAATAGTGAGTGTAATAAGTATAGTAATTGTCGTTCTGTCGATCATATAAGCATAATATGGCTAATAATATGAGTTAGATTGATAATAATAAGAGTAATAAGTTTAGTAATTGTCGTTCTATCGATCATATAAGCATAATATGGCTAGTAATATGAGTTAGATTGATAATAATAAGAATAATCAGTATAGTAATTGTCGTTCTATCGATCATATCTGCATAATATGGTTAATAATATGAGTTAGATTGATAATAGTGAGTGTAATAAGTATAGTAATTGTCGTTCTGTCGATCATATAAGCATAATATGGCTAATAATATGAGTTAGATTGATAATAATAAGAGTAATGAGTATAGTAATTGTCGTTCTATCGATCATATCTGCATAATATGGTTAATAATATGAGTTAGATTGATAATAGTGAGTGTAATAAGTATAGTAATTGTCGTTCTGTCGATCATATAAGCATAATATGGCTAATAATATGAGTTAGATTGATAATAATAAGAGTAATAAGTATAGTAATTGTCGTTCTATCGATCACATAAGCATAATATGGCTAACAAGATGAGTTAGATTGATAATAATAAGAGTAATGAGTATAGTAATTGTCGTTCTATCGATCATATCTGCATAATATGGTTAATAATATGAGTTAGATTGATAATAGTGAGTGTAATAAGTATAGTAATTGTCGTTCTGTCGATCATATAAGCATAATATGGCTAATAATATGAGTTAGATTGATAATAATAAGAATAATCAGTATAGTAATTGTCGTTCTATCGATCATATCTGCATAATATGGTTAATAATATGAGTTAGATTGATAATAGTGAGTGTAATAAGTATAGTAATTGTCGTTCTGTCGATCATATAAGCATAATATGGCTAATAATATGAGTTAGATTGATAATAATAAGAGTAATAAGTATAGTAATTGTCGTTCTATCGATCATATAAGCATAATTTGGCTAATAATATGAGTTAGATTGATAATAATAAGAGTAATAAGTATAGTAATTATCGTTCTACCGATCATATAAGCATAACATGGTTAATAATATGAGTTAGATTGATAACAGGGAGTGTAATAAGAATAGTAATTGTCGTTCTGTCGATCATATAAGCATAATATGGCTAAAGAGATGAGGTAGATTGATAATAATAAGAGTAATGAGTATAGTAATTGTCGTTCTGTCGATCACATCTGCATAATATGGTTAATAATATGAGTTAGATTGATAATAGTGAGTGTAATAAGTATAGTAATTGTCGTTCTGTCGATCATATAAGCATAATATGGCTAATAATATGAGTTAGATTGATAATAATAAGAGTAATAAGTATAGTAATTGTCGTTCTATCGATCACATAAGCATAATATGGCTAACAAGATGAGTTAGATTGATAATAATAAGAGTAATGAGTATAGTAATTGTCGTTCTATCGATCATATCTGCATAATATGGTTAATAATATGAGTTAGATTGATAATAGTGAGTGTAATAAGTATAGTAATTGTCGTTCTGTCGATCATATAAGCATAATATGGCTAATAATATGAGTTAGATTGATAATAATAAGAATAATCAGTATAGTAATTGTCGTTCTATCGATCATATCTGCATAATATGGTTAATAATATGAGTTAGATTGATAATAGTGAGTGTAATAAGTATAGTAATTGTCGTTCTGTCGATCATATAAGCATAATATGGCTAATAATATGAGTTAGATTGATAATAATAAGAGTAATAAGTATAGTAATTGTCGTTCTATCGATCATATAAGCATAATTTGGCTAATAATATGAGTTAGATTGATAATAATAAGAGTAATAAGTATAGTAATTATCGTTCTACCGATCATATAAGCATAACATGGTTAATAATATGAGTTAGATTGATAACAGGGAGTGTAATAAGAATAGTAATTGTCGTTCTGTCGATCATATAAGCATAATATGGCTAAAGAGATGAGGTAGATTGATAATAATAAGAGTAATGAGTATAGTAATTGTCGTTCTGTCGATCACATCTGCATAATATGGTTAATAATATGAGTTATATTGATAATAATATGAGTAGTGAGTATAGTAATTGCCGTTCTGTCGATCATATAAGCATAATATGGCTAATAATATGAGTTAGATTGATAATAATAAGAGTAATAAGTATAGTAATTGTCGTCCTATCGATCATATAAGCATAATATGGCTAATAATATGAGTTAGATTGATAATAATAAGAGTAATGAGTATAGTAATTGTCGTTCTATCGATCATATAAGCATAATATGGCTAATAATATGAGTTAGATTGGTAATGCTATGAGTAATAAGTATAGTAATTATCGTTCTACCGATCATATAAGCATAATATGGTTAATAATATGAGTTAGATTGATAACAGGGAGTGTAATAAGAATAGTAATTGTCGTTCTGTCGATTATATAAGCATAATATGGTTAATAATATGAGTTAGATTGATAATTATAAGAGTAATAAGTATAGTAATTGTCGTTCTATCGACCACATAAGCATAATATGGCTAATAATATGAGTTAGACTGATAATAATAAGAGTAATGAGTATAGTAAATGTAGTTCTATTGACCATATAAGCATAATATGGCTAATAATATGAGTTAGATTGATAATAATAAGAGTAATGAGTATAGTAATTGTCGTTCTATCGATCATATCTGCATAATATGGTTAATAATATGAGTTAGATTGATAATAGTGAGTGTAATAAGTATAGTAATTGTCGTTCTGTCGATCATATAAGCATAATATGGCTAATAATATGAGTTAGATTGATAATAATAAGAATAATCAGTATAGTAATTGTCGTTCTATCGATCATATCTGCATAATATGGTTAATAATATGAGTTAGATTGATAATAGTGAGTGTAATAAGTATAGTAATTGTCGTTCTGTCGATCATATAAGCATAATATGGCTAATAATATGAGTTAGATTGATAATAATAAGAGTAATAAGTATAGTAATTGTCGTTCTATCGATCATATAAGCATAATTTGGCTAATAATATGAGTTAGATTGATAATAATAAGAGTAATAAGTATAGTAATTATCGTTCTACCGATCATATAAGCATAACATGGTTAATAATATGAGTTAGATTGATAACAGGGAGTGTAATAAGAATAGTAATTGTCGTTCTGTCGATCATATAAGCATAATATGGCTAAAGAGATGAGGTAGATTGATAATAATAAGAGTAATGAGTATAGTAATTGTCGTTCTGTCGATCACATCTGCATAATATGGTTAATAATATGAGTTATATTGATAATAATATGAGTAGTGAGTATAGTAATTGCCGTTCTGTCGATCATATAAGCATAATATGGCTAATAATATGAGTTAGATTGATAATAATAAGAGTAATAAGTATAGTAATTGTCGTCCTATCGATCATATAAGCATAATATGGCTAATAATATGAGTTAGATTGATAATAATAAGAGTAATGAGTATAGTAATTGTCGTTCTATCGATCATATAAGCATAATATGGCTAATAATATGAGTTAGATTGGTAATGCTATGAGTAATAAGTATAGTAATTATCGTTCTACCGATCATATAAGCATAATATGGTTAATAATATGAGTTAGATTGATAACAGGGAGTGTAATAAGAATAGTAATTGTCGTTCTGTCGATTATATAAGCATAATATGGTTAATAATATGAGTTAGATTGATAATAGTGAGTGTAATAAGTATAGTAATTGTCGTTCTGTCGATCATATAAGCATAATATGGCTAATAATATGAGTTAGATTGATAATAATAAGAATAATCAGTATAGTAATTGTCGTTCTATCGATCATATCTGCATAATATGGTTAATAATATGAGTTAGATTGATAATAGTGAGTGTAATAAGTATAGTAATTGTCGTTCTGTCGATCATATAAGCATAATATGGCTAATAATATGAGTTAGATTGATAATAATAAGAGTAATAAGTATAGTAATTGTCGTTCTATCGATCACATAAGCATAATATGGCTAACAAGATGAGTTAGATTGATAATAATAAGAGTAATGAGTATAGTAATTGTCGTTCTATCGATCATATCTGCATAATATGGTTAATAATATGAGTTAGATTGATAATAGTGAGTGTAATAAGTATAGTAATTGTCGTTCTGTCGATCATATAAGCATAATATGGCTAATAATATGAGTTAGATTGATAATAATAAGAATAATCAGTATAGTAATTGTCGTTCTATCGATCATATCTGCATAACATGGTTAATAATATGAGTTAGATTGATAATAATAAGAGTAATAACTATAGTAATTGTCGTTCTATCGATCATATAAGCATAATTTGGCTAATAATATGAGTTAGATTGATAATAATAAGAGTAATAAGTATAGTAATTATCGTTCTACCGATCATATAAGCATAACATGGCTAATAATATGAGTTAGATTGATAATAATAAGAGTAATAAGTATAGTAATTGTCGTTCTATCGATCATATAAGCATAATTTGGCTAATAATATGAGTTAGATTGATAATAATAAGAGTAATAAGTATAGTAATTATCGTTCTATCGATCATATAAGCATAATATGGCTAATAATATGAGTTAGATTGATAATAATAAGAGTAATAAGTATAGTAATTGTCGTTCTATCGATCATATAAGCATAATTTGGCTAATAATATGAGTTAGATTGATAATAATAAGAGTAATAAGTATAGTAATTATCGTTCTACCGATCATATAAGCATAACATGGTTAATAATATGAGTTAGATTGATAACAGGGAGTGTAATAAGAATAGTAATTGTCGTTCTGTCGATCATATAAGCATAATATGGCTAAAGAGATGAGGTAGATTGATAATAATAAGAGTAATGAGTATAGTAATTGTCGTTCTGTCGATCACATCTGCATAATATGGTTAATAATATGAGTTAGATTGATAATAGTGAGTGTAATAAGTATAGTAATTGTCGTTCTGTCGATCATATAAGCATAATATGGCTAATAATATGAGTTAGATTGATAATAATAAGAGTAATAAGTATAGTAATTGTCGTTCTATCGATCACATAAGCATAATATGGCTAACAAGATGAGTTAGATTGATAATAATAAGAGTAATGAGTATAGTAATTGTCGTTCTATCGATCATATCTGCATAATATGGTTAATAATATGAGTTAGATTGATAATAGTGAGTGTAATAAGTATAGTAATTGTCGTTCTGTCGATCATATAAGCATAATATGGCTAATAATATGAGTTAGATTGATAATAATAAGAATAATCAGTATAGTAATTGTCGTTCTATCGATCATATCTGCATAATATGGTTAATAATATGAGTTAGATTGATAATAGTGAGTGTAATAAGTATAGTAATTGTCGTTCTGTCGATCATATAAGCATAATATGGCTAATAATATGAGTTAGATTGATAATAATAAGAGTAATAAGTATAGTAATTGTCGTTCTATCGATCATATAAGCATAATTTGGCTAATAATATGAGTTAGATTGATAATAATAAGAGTAATAAGTATAGTAATTATCGTTCTACCGATCATATAAGCATAACATGGTTAATAATATGAGTTAGATTGATAACAGGGAGTGTAATAAGAATAGTAATTGTCGTTCTGTCGATCATATAAGCATAATATGGCTAAAGAGATGAGGTAGATTGATAATAATAAGAGTAATGAGTATAGTAATTGTCGTTCTGTCGATCACATCTGCATAATATGGTTAATAATATGAGTTATATTGATAATAATATGAGTAGTGAGTATAGTAATTGCCGTTCTGTCGATCATATAAGCATAATATGGCTAATAATATGAGTTAGATTGATAATAATAAGAGTAATAAGTATAGTAATTGTCGTCCTATCGATCATATAAGCATAATATGGCTAATAATATGAGTTAGATTGATAATAATAAGAGTAATGAGTATAGTAATTGTCGTTCTATCGATCATATAAGCATAATATGGCTAATAATATGAGTTAGATTGGTAATGCTATGAGTAATAAGTATAGTAATTATCGTTCTACCGATCATATAAGCATAATATGGTTAATAATATGAGTTAGATTGATAACAGGGAGTGTAATAAGAATAGTAATTGTCGTTCTGTCGATTATATAAGCATAATATGGTTAATAATATGAGTTAGATTGATAATAGTGAGTGTAATAAGTATAGTAATTGTCGTTCTGTCGATCATATAAGCATAATATGGCTAATAATATGAGTTAGATTGATAATAATAAGAATAATCAGTATAGTAATTGTCGTTCTATCGATCATATCTGCATAATATGGTTAATAATATGAGTTAGATTGATAATAGTGAGTGTAATAAGTATAGTAATTGTCGTTCTGTCGATCATATAAGCATAATATGGCTAATAATATGAGTTAGATTGATAATAATAAGAGTAATAAGTATAGTAATTGTCGTTCTATCGATCACATAAGCATAATATGGCTAACAAGATGAGTTAGATTGATAATAATAAGAGTAATGAGTATAGTAATTGTCGTTCTATCGATCATATCTGCATAATATGGTTAATAATATGAGTTAGATTGATAATAGTGAGTGTAATAAGTATAGTAATTGTCGTTCTGTCGATCATATAAGCATAATATGGCTAATAATATGAGTTAGATTGATAATAATAAGAATAATCAGTATAGTAATTGTCGTTCTATCGATCATATCTGCATAACATGGTTAATAATATGAGTTAGATTGATAATAATAAGAGTAATAACTATAGTAATTGTCGTTCTATCGATCATATAAGCATAATTTGGCTAATAATATGAGTTAGATTGATAATAATAAGAGTAATAAGTATAGTAATTATCGTTCTACCGATCATATAAGCATAACATGGCTAATAATATGAGTTAGATTGATAATAATAAGAGTAATAAGTATAGTAATTGTCGTTCTATCGATCATATAAGCATAATTTGGCTAATAATATGAGTTAGATTGATAATAATAAGAGTAATAAGTATAGTAATTATCGTTCTATCGATCATATAAGCATAATATGGCTAATAATATGAGTTAGATTGATAATAATAAGAATAATCAGTATAGTAATTGTCGTTCTATCGATCATATCTGCATAATATGGTTAATAATATGAGTTAGATTGATAATAGTGAGTGTAATAAGTATAGTAATTGTCGTTCTGTCGATCATATAAGCATAATATGGCTAATAATATGAGTTAGATTGATAATAATAAGAATAATAAGTATAGTAATTGTCGTTCTATCGATCATATAAGCATAATTTGGCTAATAATATGAGTTAGATTGATAATAATAAGAGTAATAAGTATAGTAATTATCGTTCTACCGATCATATATGCATAATATGGCTAATAATATGAGTTAGATTGATAACAGGCAGTGTAATAAGAATAGTAATTATCGTTCTACCGATCATATATGCATAATATGGCTAATAATATGAGTTAGATTGATAACAGGCAGTGTAATAAGAATAGTAATTGTCGTTCTATCGATCATATAAGCATAATATGGCTAGTAATATGAGTTAGATTGATAATAATAAGAATAATCAGTTAGTAATTGTCGTTCTATCGATCATATCTGCATAATATGGTTAATAATATGAGTTAGATTGATAATAGTGAGTGTAATAAGTATAGTAATTGTCGTTCTGTCGATCATATAAGCACAATATGGCTATCAAGATGAGTTAGATTGATAATAATAAGAGTAATGAGTATAGTAATTGTCGTTCTATCGATCATATCTGCATAATATGGTTAATAATATGAGTTAGATTGATAATAGTGAGTGTAATAAGTATAGTAATTGTCGTTCTGTCGATCATATAAGCATAATATGGCTAATAATATGAGTTAGATTGATAATAATAAGAGTAATGAGTATAGTAATTGTCGTTCTATCGATCATATCTGCATAATATGGTTAATAATATGAGTTAGATTGATAGTAGTGAGTGCAATAAGTATAGTAATAGTCGTTCTGTCGATCATATAAGCATAATATGGCTAATAATATGAGTTAGATTGGTAATGCTATGAGTAATAAGTATAGTAATTATCGTTCTACCGATCATATAAGCATAATATGGTTAATAATATGAGTTAGATTGATAACAGGGAGTGTAATAAGAATAGTAATTGTCGTTCTGTCGATTATATAAGCATAATATGGCTAATAATATGAGTTAGATTGATAATAACAAGAGTAATGAGTATAGTAATTGTCGTTCTATCGATCATATCTGCATAATATGGCTAATAATATGAGTTAGATTGATAATAATAAGAGTAGTGAGTATAGTAATTGTCGTTCTGTCGATCATATAGGCATAATATGGCTAATAATATGAGTTAGATTGATAATAATAAGAGTAATAAGTATAGTAATTGCCGTCCTATCGATCATATAAGCATAATATGGCTAATAATATGAGTTAGATTGATAATAATAAGAGTAGTGAGTATAGTAATTGTCGTTCTATCGATCATATCTGCATAATATGGTTAATAATATGAGTTAGATTGATAATAGTGAGTGTAATAAGTATAGTAATTGTCGTTCTGTCGATCATATAAGCATAATATGGCTAATAATATGAGTTAGATTGATAATAATAAGAATAATAAGTATAGTAATTGTCGTTCTATCGATCATATAAGCATAATTTGGCTAATAATATGAGTTAGATTGATAATAATAAGAGTAATAAGTATAGTAATTGTCGTCCTATCGATCATATAAGCATAATATGGCTAATAATATGAGTTAGATTGATAACAGGGAGTGTAATAAGAATAGTAATTGTCGTTCTGTCGATTATATAAGCATAATATGGCTAATAATATGAGTTAGATTGATAATAACAAGAGTAATGAGTATAGTAATTGTCGTTCTATCGATCATATCTGCATAATATGGCTAATAATATGAGTTAGATTGATAATAATAAGAGTAGTGAGTATAGTAATTGTCGTTCTGTCGATCATATAGGCATAATATGGCTAATAATATGAGTTAGATTGATAATAATAAGAGTAATAAGTATAGTAATTGCCGTCCTATCGATCATATAAGCATAATATGGCTAATAATATGAGTTAGATTGATAATAATAAGAGTAGTGAGTATAGTAATTGTCGTTCTATCGATCATATCTGCATAATATGGTTAATAATATGAGTTAGATTGATAATAGTGAGTGTAATAAGTATAGTAATTGTCGTTCTGTCGATCATATAAGCATAATATGGCTAATAATATGAGTTAGATTGATAATAATAAGAGTAATGAGTATAGTAATTGTCGTTCTATCGATCATATAAGCATAATTTGGCTAATAATATGAGTTAGATTGATAATAATAAGAGTAATAAGTATAGTAATTGTCGTCCTATCGATCATATAAGCATAATATGGCTAATAATATGAGTTAGATTGATAACAGGGAGTGTAATAAGAATAGTAATTGTCGTTCTGTCGATTATATAAGCATAATATGGCTAATAATATGAGTTAGATTGATAATAACAAGAGTAATGAGTATAGTAATTGTCGTTCTATCGATCATATCTGCATAATATGGCTAATAATATGAGTTAGATTGATAATAATAAGAGTAGTGAGTATAGTAATTGTCGTTCTGTCGATCATATAGGCATAATATGGCTAATAATATGAGTTAGATTGATAATAATAAGAGTAATAAGTATAGTAATTGCCGTCCTATCGATCATATAAGCATAATATGGCTAATAATATGAGTTAGATTGATAATAATAAGAGTAGTGAGTATAGTAATTGTCGTTCTATCGATCATATCTGCATAATATGGTTAATAATATGAGTTAGATTGATAATAGTGAGTGTAATAAGTATAGTAATTGTCGTTCTGTCGATCATATAAGCATAATATGGCTAATAATATGAGTTAGATTGATAATAATAAGAGTAATGAGTATAGTAATTGTCGTTCTATCGATCATATAAGCATAATATGGCTAATAATATGAGTTAGATTGGTAATGCTATGAGTAATAAGTATAGTAATTATCGTTCTACCGATCATATAAGCATAATATGGTTAATAATATGAGTTAGATTGATAACAGGGAGTGTAATAAGAATAGTAATTGTCGTTCTGTCGATTATATAAGCATAATATGGTTAATAATATGAGTTAGATTGATAATAGTGAGTGTAATAAGTATAGTAATTGTCGTTCTGTCGATCATATAAGCATAATATGGCTAATAATATGAGTTAGATTGATAATAATAAGAATAATAAGTATAGTAATTGTCGTTCTATCGATCATATAAGAATAATTTGTCTAATAATATGAGTTAGATTGATAATAATAAGAGTAATAAGTATAGTAATTGTCGTTCTGTCGATCATATAAGCATAATATGGCTAATAAGATGAGTTAGATTGATAATAACAAGAGTAATAAGTATAGTAATTGTCGTTCTATCGATCATATAAGCATAATATGGCTAATAATATGAGTTAGATTGATAATAATAAGAATAATCAGTATAGTAATTGTCGTTCTATCGATCATATCTGCATAATATGGTTAATAATATGAGTTAGATTGATAATAGTGAGTGTAATAAGTATAGTAATTGTCGTTCTGTCGATCATATAAGCATAATATGGCTAATAATATGAGTTAGATTGATAATAATAAGAATAATAAGTATAGTAATTGTCGTCCTATCGATCATATAAGCATAATTTGGCTAATAATATGAGTTAGATTGATAATAATAAGAGTAGTAAGTATAGTAATTGTCGTCCTATCGATCATATAAGCATAATATGGCTAATAATATGAGTTAGATTGATAACAGGGAGTGTAATAAGAATAGTAATTGTCGTTCTGTCGATTATATAAGCATAATATGGCTAATAATATGAGTTAGATTGATAATAACAAGAGTAATGAGTATAGTAATTGTCGTTCTATCGATCATATCTGCATAATATGGCTAATAATATGAGTTAGATTGATAATAATAAGAGTAGTGAGTATAGTAATTGTCGTTCTGTCGATCATATAGGCATAATATGGCTAATAATATGAGTTAGATTGATAATAATAAGAGTAGTGAGTATAGTAATTGTCGTTCTATCGATCATATCTGCATAATATGGTTAATAATATGAGTTAGATTGATAATAGTGAGTGTAATAAGTATAGTAATTGTCGTTCTGTCGATCATATAAGCATAATATGGCTAATAATATGAGTTAGATTGATAATAATAAGAGTAATGAGTATAGTAATTGTCGTTCTATCGATCATATAAGCATAATATGGCTAATAATATGAGTTAGATTGGTAATGCTATGAGTAATAAGTATAGTAATTATCGTTCTACCGATCATATAAGCATAATATGGTTAATAATATGAGTTAGATTGATAACAGGGAGTGTAATAAGAATAGTAATTGTCGTTCTGTCGATTATATAAGCATAATATGGTTAATAATATGAGTTAGATTGATAATAGTGAGTGTAATAAGTATAGTAATTGTCGTTCTGTCGATCATATAAGCATAATATGGCTAATAATATGAGTTAGATTGATAATAATAAGAATAATAAGTATAGTAATTGTCGTTCTATCGATCATATAAGAATAATTTGTCTAATAATATGAGTTAGATTGATAATAATAAGAGTAATAAGTATAGTAATTGTCGTTCTGTCGATCATATAAGCATAATATGGCTAATAAGATGAGTTAGATTGATAATAACAAGAGTAATAAGTATAGTAATTGTCGTTCTATCGATCATATAAGCATAATATGGCTAATAATATGAGTTAGATTGATAATAATAAGAATAATCAGTATAGTAATTGTCGTTCTATCGATCATATCTGCATAATATGGTTAATAATATGAGTTAGATTGATAATAGTGAGTGTAATAAGTATAGTAATTGTCGTTCTGTCGATCATATAAGCATAATATGGCTAATAATATGAGTTGGATTGATAATAATAAGAATAATAAGTATAGTAATTGTCGTTCTATCGATCATATAAGCATAATTTGGCTAATAATATGAGTTAGATTGATAATAATAAGAGTAATAAGTATAGTAATTATCGTTCTACCGATCATATATGCATAATATGGCTAATAATATGAGTTAGATTGATAACAGGCAGTGTAATAAGAAGAGTAATTGTCGTTCTGTCGATCATATAAGCATAATATGGCTAATAAGATGAGTTAGATTGATAATAATAAGAGTAATGAGTATAGTAATTGTCGTTCTATCGATCATATCTGCATAATATGGTTAATAATATGAGTTAGATTGATAATAGTGAGTGTAATAAGTATAGTAATTGTCGTTCTGTCGATCATATAAGCACAATATGGCTAACAAGATGAATTAGATTGATAATAATAAGAGTAATGAGTATAGTAATTGTCGTTCTATCGATCATATCTGCATAATATGGTTAATAATATGAGTTAGATTGATAATAATAAGAGTAATAAGTATAGTAATTGTCGTTCTATCGATCATATATTCATAATTTGGCTAATAATATGAGTTAGATTGATAATAATAAGAGTAATAAGTATAATAATTATCGTTCTACCGATCATATAAGCATAATATGGCTAATAATATGAGTTAGATTGATAATAATAAGTGTAATAAGTATAGTAAATGTCGTTCTATCGATCATATAAGCATAATATGGCTAATAATATGAGTTAGATGGATAATAATAAGAGTAATAAGTATAGTAATTGTCGTTCTATCGATCATATAAGCATAATTTGGCTAATAATATGAGTTAGATTGATAATAATAAGAGTAATAAGTATAGTAATTATCGTTCTACCGATCATATAAGCATAACATGGTTACTAATATGAGTTAGATTGATAACAGGGAGTGTAATAAGAATAGTAATTGTCGTTCTGTCGATCATATAAGCATAATATGGCTAATAATATGAGTTAGATTGATAATAGTGAGTGTAATAAGTATAGTAATTGTCGTTCTGTCGATCATATAAGCACAATATGGCTAACAAGATGAATTAGATTGATAATAATAAGAGTAATGAGTATAGTAATTGTCGTTCTATCGATCATATCTGCATAATATGGTTAATAATATGAGTTAGATTGATAATAATAAGAGTAATAAGTATAGTAATTGTCGTTCTATCGATCATATATTCATAATTTGGCTAATAATATGAGTTAGATTGATAATAATAAGAGTAATGAGTATAGTAATTGTCGTTCTATCGATCATATAAGCATAATATGGCTAATAATATGAGTTAGATTGATAATAATAAAAGTAATAAGTATAGTAATTATCGTTCTACCGATCATATAAGCATAATATGGTTAATAATATGAGTTAGATTGATAACAGGGAGTGTAATAAGAATAGTAATTGTCGTTCTGTCGATTATATAAGCATAATATGGTTAATAATATGAGTTAGATTGATAATAGTGAGTGTAATAAGTATAGTAATTGTCGTTCTGTCGATCATATAAGCATAATATGGCTAATAATATGAGTTAGATTGATAATAATAAGAATAATAAGTATAGTAATTGTCGTTCTATCGATCATATAAGAATAATTTGTCTAATAATATGAGTTAGATTGATAATAATAAGAGTAATAAGTATAGTAATTGTCGTTCTGTCGATCATATAAGCATAATATGGCTAATAAGATGAGTTAGATTGATAATAACAAGAGTAATAAGTATAGTAATTGTCGTTCTATCGATCATATAAGCATAATATGGCTAATAATATGAGTTAGATTGATAATAATAAGAATAATCAGTATAGTAATTGTCGTTCTATCGATCATATCTGCATAATATGGTTAATAATATGAGTTAGATTGATAATAGTGAGTGTAATAAGTATAGTAATTGTCGTTCTGTCGATCATATAAGCATAATATGGCTAATAATATGAGTTAGATTGATAATAATAAGAATAATAAGTATAGTAATTGTCGTTCTATCGATCATATAAGCATAATTTGGCTAATAATATGAGTTAGATTGATAATAATAAGAGTAATAAGTATAGTAATTATCGTTCTACCGATCATATATGCATAATATGGCTAATAATATGAGTTAGATTGATAACAGGCAGTGTAATAAGAAGAGTAATTGTCGTTCTGTCGATCATATAAGCATAATATGGCTAATAAGATGAGTTAGATTGATAATAATAAGAGTAATGAGTATAGTAATTGTCGTTCTATCGATCATATCTGCATAATATGGTTAATAATATGAGTTAGATTGATAATAGTGAGTGTAATAAGTATAGTAATTGTCGTTCTGTCGATCATATAAGCACAATATGGCTAACAAGATGAATTAGATTGATAATAATAAGAGTAATGAGTATAGTAATTGTCGTTCTATCGATCATATCTGCATAATATGGTTAATAATATGAGTTAGATTGATAATAATAAGAGTAATAAGTATAGTAATTGTCGTTCTATCGATCATATATTCATAATTTGGCTAATAATATGAGTTAGATTGATAATAATAAGAGTAATAAGTATAATAATTATCGTTCTACCGATCATATAAGCATAATATGGCTAATAATATGAGTTAGATTGATAATAATAAGTGTAATAAGTATAGTAAATGTCGTTCTATCGATCATATAAGCATAATATGGCTAATAATATGAGTTAGATGGATAATAATAAGAGTAATAAGTATAGTAATTGTCGTTCTATCGATCATATAAGCATAATTTGGCTAATAATATGAGTTAGATTGATAATAATAAGAGTAATAAGTATAGTAATTATCGTTCTACCGATCATATAAGCATAACATGGTTACTAATATGAGTTAGATTGATAACAGGGAGTGTAATAAGAATAGTAATTGTCGTTCTGTCGATCATATAAGCATAATATGGCTAATAATATGAGTTAGATTGATAATAGTGAGTGTAATAAGTATAGTAATTGTCGTTCTGTCGATCATATAAGCACAATATGGCTAACAAGATGAATTAGATTGATAATAATAAGAGTAATGAGTATAGTAATTGTCGTTCTATCGATCATATCTGCATAATATGGTTAATAATATGAGTTAGATTGATAATAATAAGAGTAATAAGTATAGTAATTGTCGTTCTATCGATCATATATTCATAATTTGGCTAATAATATGAGTTAGATTGATAATAATAAGAGTAATGAGTATAGTAATTGTCGTTCTATCGATCATATAAGCATAATATGGCTAATAATATGAGTTAGATTGATAATAATAAAAGTAATAAGTATAGTAATTATCGTTCTACCGATCATATAAGCATAATATGGTTAATAATATGAGTTAGATTGATAACAGGGAGTGTAATAAGAATAGTAATTGTCGTTCTGTCGATCATATAAGCATAATATGGCTAATAATATGAGTTAGATTGATAATAATAAGAGTAGTAAGTATAGTAATTGTCGTCCTATAAATCATATAAGCATAATATGGCTAATAATATGAGTTAGATTGATAATAATAAGAGTAGTGAGTATAGTAATTGTCGTTCTATCGATCATATAAGCATAATATGGCTAATAATATGAGTTAGATTGATAATAATACGAATAATCAGTATAGTAATTGTCGTTCTATCGATCATATCTGCATAATATGGTTAATAATATGAGTTAGATTGATAATAGTGAGTGTAATAAGTATAGTAATTGTCGTTCTGTCGATCATATAAGCATAATATGGCTAATAATATGAGTTAGATTGATAATTATAAGAGTAATAAGTATAGTAATTGTCGTTCTATCGACCACATAAGCATAATATGGCTAATAATATGAGTTAGACTGATAATAATAAGAGTAGTGAGTATAGTAAATGTAGTTCTATCGATCATATAAGCATAATATGGCTAATAATATGAGTTAGATTGATAATAATAAGAGTAATAAGTATAGTAAATGTCGTTCTATCGATCATATAAGCATAATATGGCTAATAATATGAGTTAGATTTATAATAATAAGAGTAATAAGTATAGTAATTGTCGTTCTATCGATCATATAAGCATAATATGGCCAATAATATGAGTTAGATTGATAAAAATAAGAGTAATGAGTATAGTAATTGTCGTTCTATCGATCATATAAGCATAATATGGCTAATAATATGAGTTAGATTGATAATAATAAGAGTAATAAGTATACTAATTGCCGTCCTATCGATCATATAAGCATAATATGGCCAATAATATGAGTTAGATTGATAATAATAAGAGTAATGAGTATAGTAATTGTCGTTCTATCGATCATATAAGCATAATATGGCTAATAATATGAGTTAGATTGGTAATGCTATGAGTAATAAGTATAGTAATTATCGTTCTACCGATCATATAAGCATAATATGGTTAATAATATGAGTTAGATTGATAATAATAAGAGTAATAAGTATAGTAATTGTCGTTCTATCGATCATATAAGCATAATTTGGCTAATAATATGAGTTAGATTGATAATAATAAGAGTAATAAGTATAGTAATTATCGTTCTACCGATCACATAAGCATAACATGGTTAATAATATGAGTTAGATTGATAACAGGGAGTGTAATAAGAATAGTAATTGTCGTTCTGTCGATCATATAAGCATAATATGGCAAATAAGATGGGTTGGATTGATAATAATAAGAGTAATGAGTATAGTAATTGTCGTTCTATCGATCATATCTGCATAATATGGTTAATAATATGAGTTAGATGGATAATAGTGAGTGTAATAAGTATAGTAATTGTCGTTCTGTCGATCATATAAGCATAATATGGCTAATAATATGAGTTAGATTGATAATAATAAGAGTAATAAGTTTAGTAATTGTCGTTCTATCGATCATATAAGCATAATATGGCTAGTAATATGAGTTAGATTGATAATAATAAGAATAATCAGTATAGTAATTGTCGTTCTATCGATCATATCTGCATAATATGGTTAATAATATGAGTTAGATTGATAATAGTGAGTGTAATAAGTATAGTAATTGTCGTTCTGTCGATCATATAAGCATAATATGGCTAATAATATGAGTTAGATTGATAATAATAAGAGTAATGAGTATAGTAATTGTCGTTCTATCGATCATATCTGCATAATATGGTTAATAATATGAGTTAGATTGATAATAGTGAGTCTAATAAGTATAGTAATTGTCGTTCTGTCGATCATATAAGCATAATATGGCTAATAATATGAGTTAGATTGATAATAATAAGAGTAATAAGTATAGTAATTGTCGTTCTATCGATCACATAAGCATAATATGGCTAACAAGATGAGTTAGATTGATAATAATAAGAGTAATGAGTATAGTAATTGTCGTTCTATCGATCATATCTGCATAATATGGTTAATAATATGAGTTAGATTGATAATAGTGAGTGTAATAAGTATAGTAATTGTCGTTCTGTCGATCATATAAGCATAATATGGCTAATAATATGAGTTAGATTGATAATAATAAGAATAATCAGTATAGTAATTGTCGTTCTATCGATCATATCTGCATAATATGGTTAATAATATGAGTTAGATTGATAATAGTGAGTGTAATAAGTATAGTAATTGTCGTTCTGTCGATCATATAAGCATAATATGGCTAATAATATGAGTTAGATTGATAATAATAAGAGTAATAAGTATAGTAATTGTCGTTCTATCGATCATATAAGCATAATTTGGCTAATAATATGAGTTAGATTGATAATAATAAGAGTAATAAGTATAGTAATTATCGTTCTACCGATCATATAAGCATAACATGGTTAATAATATGAGTTAGATTGATAACAGGGAGTGTAATAAGAATAGTAATTGTCGTTCTGTCGATCATATAAGCATAATATGGCTAAAGAGATGAGGTAGATTGATAATAATAAGAGTAATGAGTATAGTAATTGTCGTTCTGTCGATCACATCTGCATAATATGGTTAATAATATGAGTTAGATTGATAATAGTGAGTGTAATAAGTATAGTAATTGTCGTTCTGTCGATCATATAAGCATAATATGGCTAATAATATGAGTTAGATTGATAATAATAAGAGTAATAAGTATAGTAATTGTCGTTCTATCGATCACATAAGCATAATATGGCTAACAAGATGAGTTAGATTGATAATAATAAGAGTAATGAGTATAGTAATTGTCGTTCTATCGATCATATCTGCATAATATGGTTAATAATATGAGTTAGATTGATAATAGTGAGTGTAATAAGTATAGTAATTGTCGTTCTGTCGATCATATAAGCATAATATGGCTAATAATATGAGTTAGATTGATAATAATAAGAATAATCAGTATAGTAATTGTCGTTCTATCGATCATATCTGCATAATATGGTTAATAATATGAGTTAGATTGATAATAGTGAGTGTAATAAGTATAGTAATTGTCGTTCTGTCGATCATATAAGCATAATATGGCTAATAATATGAGTTAGATTCATAATAATAAGAGTAATAAGTATAGTAATTGTCGTTCTATCGATCATATAAGCATAATTTGGCTAATAATATGAGTTAGATTGATAATAATAAGAGTAATAAGTATAGTAATTATCGTTCTACCGATCATATAAGCATAACATGGTTAATAATATGAGTTAGATTGATAACAGGGAGTGTAATAAGAATAGTAATTGTCGTTCTGTCGATCATATAAGCATAATATGGCTAAAGAGATGAGGTAGATTGATAATAATAAGAGTAATGAGTATAGTAATTGTCGTTCTGTCGATCACATCTGCATAATATGGTTAATAATATGAGTTATATTGATAATAATATGAGTAGTGAGTATAGTAATTGCCGTTCTGTCGATCATATAAGCATAATATGGCTAATAATATGAGTTAGATTGATAATAATAAGAGTAATAAGTATAGTAATTGTCGTCCTATCGATCATATAAGCATAATATGGCTAATAATATGAGTTAGATTGATAATAATAAGAGTAATGAGTATAGTAATTGTCGTTCTATCGATCATATAAGCATAATATGGCTAATAATATGAGTTAGATTGGTAATGCTATGAGTAATAAGTATAGTAATTATCGTTCTACCGATCATATAAGCATAATATGGTTAATAATATGAGTTAGATTGATAACAGGGAGTGTAATACGAATAGTAATTGTCGTTCTGTCGATTATATAAGCATAATATGGTTAATAATATGAGTTAGATTGATAATAGTGAGTGTAATAAGTATAGTAATTGTCGTTCTGTCGATCATATAAGCATAATATGGCTAATAATATGAGTTAGATTGATAATAATAAGAATAATCAGTATAGTAATTGTCGTTCTATCGATCATATCTGCATAATATGGTTAATAATATGAGTTAGATTGATAATAGTGAGTGTAATAAGTATAGTAATTGTCGTTCTGTCGATCATATAAGCATAATTTGGCTAATAATATGAGTTAGATTGATAATAATAAGAGTAATAAGTATAGTAATTGTCGTTCTATCGATCACATAAGCATAATATGGCTAACAAGATGAGTTAGATTGATAATAATAAGAGTAATGAGTATAGTAATTGTCGTTCTATCGATCATATCTGCATAATGTGGTTAATAATATGAGTTAGATTGATAATAGTGAGTGTAATAAGTATAGTAATTGTCGTTCTGTCGATCATATAAGCATAATATGGCTAATAATATGAGTTAGATTGATAATAATAAGAATAATCAGTATAGTAATTGTCGTTCTATCGATCATATCTGCATAACATGGTTAATAATATGAGTTAGATTGATAATAATAAGAGTAATAACTATAGTAATTGTCGTTCTATCGATCATATAAGCATAATTTGGCTAATAATATGAGTTAGATTGATAATAATAAGAGTAATAAGTATAGTAATTATCGTTCTACCGATCATATAAGCATAACATGGCTAATAATATGAGTTAGATTGATAATAATAAGAGTAATAAGTATAGTAATTGTCGTTCTATCGATCATATAAGCATAATTTGGCTAATAATATGAGTTAGATTGATAATAATAAGAGTAATAAGTATAGTAATTATCGTTCTATCGATCATATAAGCATAATATGGCTAATAATATGAGTTAGATTGATAATAATAAGAATAATCAGTATAGTAATTGTCGTTCTATCGATCATATCTGCATAATATGGTTAATAATATGAGTTAGATTGATAATAGTGAGTGTAATAAGTATAGTAATTGTCGTTCTGTCGATCATATAAGCATAATATGGCTAATAATATGAGTTAGATTGATAATAATAAGAATAATAAGTATAGTAATTGTCGTTCTATCGATCATATAAGCATAATTTGGCTAATAATATGAGTTAGATTGATAATAATAAGAGTAATAAGTATAGTAATTATCGTTCTACCGATCATATATGCATAATATGGCTAATAATATGAGTTAGATTGATAACAGGCAGTGTAATAAGAATAGTAATTATCGTTCTACCGATCATATATGCATAATATGGCTAATAATATGAGTTAGATTGATAACAGGCAGTGTAATAAGAATAGTAATTGTCGTTCTATCGATCATATAAGCATAATATGGCTAGTAATATGAGTTAGATTGATAATAATAAGAATAATCAGTTAGTAATTGTCGTTCTATCGATCATATCTGCATAATATGGTTAATAATATGAGTTAGATTGATAATAGTGAGTGTAATAAGTATAGTAATTGTCGTTCTGTCGATCATATAAGCACAATATGGCTATCAAGATGAGTTAGATTGATAATAATAAGAGTAATGAGTATAGTAATTGTCGTTCTATCGATCATATCTGCATAATATGGTTAATAATATGAGTTAGATTGATAATAGTGAGTGTAATAAGTATAGTAATTGTCGTTCTGTCGATCATATAAGCATAATATGGCTAATAATATGAGTTAGATTGATAATAATAAGAGTAATGAGTATAGTAATTGTCGTTCTATCGATCATATCTGCATAATATGGTTAATAATATGAGTTAGATTGATAGTAGTGAGTGCAATAAGTATAGTAATAGTCGTTCTGTCGATCATATAAGCATAATATGGCTAATAATATGAGTTAGATTGGTAATGCTATGAGTAATAAGTATAGTAATTATCGTTCTACCGATCATATAAGCATAATATGGTTAATAATATGAGTTAGATTGATAACAGGGAGTGTAATAAGAATAGTAATTGTCGTTCTGTCGATTATATAAGCATAATATGGCTAATAATATGAGTTAGATTGATAATAACAAGAGTAATGAGTATAGTAATTGTCGTTCTATCGATCATATCTGCATAATATGGCTAATAATATGAGTTAGATTGATAATAATAAGAGTAGTGAGTATAGTAATTGTCGTTCTGTCGATCATATAGGCATAATATGGCTAATAATATGAGTTAGATTGATAATAATAAGAGTAATAAGTATAGTAATTGCCGTCCTATCGATCATATAAGCATAATATGGCTAATAATATGAGTTAGATTGATAATAATAAGAGTAGTGAGTATAGTAATTGTCGTTCTATCGATCATATCTGCATAATATGGTTAATAATATGAGTTAGATTGATAATAGTGAGTGTAATAAGTATAGTAATTGTCGTTCTGTCGATCATATAAGCATAACATGGCTAATAATATGAGTTAGATTGATAATAATAAGAGTAATAAGTATAGTAATTGTCGTTCTATCGAACACATAAGCATAATATGGCTAATAATATGAGTTAGATTGACAATAATAAGAGTAGTGAGTATAGTAATTGTCGTTCTGTCGATCATATAGGCATAATATGGCTAATAATATGAGTTAGATTGATAATAATAAGAGTAATAAGTATAGTAATTGCCGTCCTATCGATCATATAAGCATAATATGGCTAATAATATGAGTTAGATTGATAATAATAAGAGTAGTGAGTATAGTAATTGTCGTTCTATCGATCATATCTGCATAATATGGTTAATAATATGAGTTAGATTGATAATAGTGAGTGTA
Organism: Megachile rotundata; assembly: GCF_050947335.1. NCBI lineage: Eukaryota > Metazoa > Arthropoda > Insecta > Hymenoptera > Megachilidae > Megachile > Megachile rotundata. Next base: position 112,802 of record NW_027473834.1, read on the forward strand.
ATAAGTATAGTAATTGTCGTTCTGTCGATCATATAAGCATAATATGGCTAATAATATGAGTTAGATTGATAATAATAAGAGTAATAAGTATAGTAATTGTCGTTCTATCGAACACATAAGCATAATATGGCTAATAATATGAGTTAGATTGATAATAATAAGAGTAATGAGTATAGTAATTGTCGTTCTATCGATCATATCTGCATAATATGGTTAATAATATGAGTTAGATTGATAACAGGGAGTGTAATAAGAATAGCAATTGTCGTTCTGTCGATCATATAAGCATAATATGGCTAATAATATGAGTTAGATTGATAATAATAAGAATAATAAGTATAGTAATTGTCGTCCCATCGATCATATAAGCATAATATGGCTAATAATATGAGTTAGATTGATAATAATATGAGTAGTGAGTATAGTAATTGTCGTTCTGTCGATCATATAAGCATAATATGGCTAATAATATGAGTTAGATTGATAATAATAAGAGTAATATGTATAGTAATTGTCGTCCTATCGATCATATAAGCATAATATGGCTAATAATATGAGTTAGATTGATAATAATAAGAGTAATGAGTATAGTAATTGTCGTTCTATCGATCATATAAGCATAATATGGCTAATAATATGAGTTAGATTGGTAATGCTATGAGTAATAAGTATAGTAATTATCGTTCTACCGATCATATAAGCATAATATGGTTAATAATATGAGTTAGATTGATAACAGGGAGTGTAATAAGAATAGTAATTGTCGTTCTGTCGATTATATAAGCATAATATGGTTAATAATATGAGTTAGATTGATAATAGTGAGTGTAATAAGTATAGTAATTGTCGTTCTGTCGATCATATAAGCATAATATGGCTAATAATATGAGTTAGATTGATAATAATAAGAATAATAAGTATAGTAATTGTCGTTCTATCGATCATATAAGCATAATTTGGCTAATAATATGAGTTAGATTGATAATAATAAGAGTAATAAGTATAGTAATTATCGTTCTGCCGATCATATATGCATAATATGGCTAATAATATGAGTTAGATTGATAACAGGCAGTGTAATAAGAATAGTAATTGTCGTTCTGTCGATCACATAAGCATAATATGGCTAATAAGATGAGTTAGATTGATAATAATAAGAGTAATGAGTATAGTAAATGTCGTCCTATCGATCATATCTGCATAATATGGTTAATAATATGAGTTAGATTGATAATAATAAGAGTAATAAGTATAGTAATTATCGTTCTACCGATCATATAAGCATAATATGGCTAATAATATGAGTTAGATTGATAATAATAAGAATAATCAGTATAGTAATTGTCGTTCTATCGATCATATCTGCATAATATGGTTAATAATATGAGTTAGATTGATAATAGTGAGTGTAATAAGTATAGTAATTGTCGTTCTGTCGATCATATAAGCATAATATGGCTAATAATATGAGTTAGATTGATAATAATAAGAATAATAAGTATAGTAATTGTCGTTCCCTCGATCATATAAGCATAATTTGGCTAATAATATGAGTTAGATTGATAATAATAAGAGTAATAAGTATAGTAATTATCGTTCTACCGATCATATATGCATAATATGGCTAATAATATGAGTTAGATTGATAATAATAAGAGTAGTGAGTATAGTAATTGTCGTTCTATCGATCATATCTGCATAATATGGTTAATAATATGAGTTAGATTGATAATAGTGAGTGTAATAAGTATAGTAATTGTCGTTCTGTCGATCATATAAGCATAACATGGCTAATAATATGAGTTAGATTGATAATAATAAGAGTAATAAGTATAGTAATTGTCGTTCTATCGAACACATAAGCATAATATGGCTAATAGTATGAGTTAGATTGATAATAATAAGAGTAGTGAGTATAGTAATTGTCGTTCTGTCGATCATATAGGCATAATATGGCTAATAATATGAGTTAGATTGATAATAATAAGAGTAATAAGTATAGTAATTGCCGTCCTATCGATCATATGAGCATAATATGGCTAATAATATGAGTTAGATTGATAATAATAAGAGTAGTGAGTATTGTAATTGTCGTTCTATCGATCATATCTGCATAATATGGTTAATAATATGAGTTAGATTGATAATAGTGAGTGTAATAAGTATAGTAATTGTCGTTCTGTCGATCATATAAGCATAATATGGCTAATAATATGAGTTAGATTGATAATAATAAGAGTAATAAGTATAGTAATTGTCGTTCTATCGAACACATAAGCATAATATGGCTAATAATATGAGTTAGATTGATAATAATAAGAGTAATGAGTATAGTAATTGTCGTTCTATCGATCATATCTGCATAATATGGTTAATAATATGAGTTAGATTGATAACAGGGAGTGTAATAAGAATAGTAATTGTCGTTCTGTCGATCATATAAGCATAATATGGCTAATAATATGAGTTAGATTGATAATAATAAGAATAATAAGTATAGTAATTGTCGTCCCATCGATCATATAAGCATAATATGGCTAATAATATGAGTTAGATTGATAATAATATGAGTAGTGAGTATAGTAATTGTCGTTCTGTCGATCATATAAGCATAATATGGCTAATAATATGAGTTAGATTGATAATAATAAGAGTAATAAGTATAGTAATTGTCGTCCTATCGATCATATAAGCATAATATGGCTAATAACATGAGTTAGATTGATAATAATAAGAGTAATGAGTATAGTAATTGTCGTTCTATCGATCATATAAGCATAATATGGCTAATAATATGAGTTAGATTGGTAATGCTATGAGTAATAAGTATAGTAATTATCGTTCTACCGATCATATAAGCATAATATGGTTAATAATATGAGTTAGATTGATAACAGGGAGTGTAATAAGAATAGTAGTTGTCGTTCTGTCGATTATATAAGCATAATATGGTTAATAATATGAGTTAGATTGATAATAGTGAGTGTAATAAGTATAGTAATTGTCGTTCTGTCGATCATATAAGCATAATATGGCTAATAATATGAGTTAGATTGATAATAGTAACAATAATAAGTATAGTAATTGTCGTTCTATCGATCATATAAGCATAATTTGGCTAATAATATGAGTTAGATTGATAATAATAAGAGTAATAAGTATAGTAATTATCGTTCTACCGATCATATATGCATAATATGGCTAATAATATGAGTTAGATTGATAACAGGCAGTGTAATAAGAATAGTAATTGTCGTTCTGTCGATCACATAAGCATAATATGGCTAATAAGATGAGTTAGATTGATAATAATAAGAGTAATGAGTATAGTAAATGTCGTTCTATCGATCATATCTGCATAATATGGTTAATAATATGAGTTAGATTGATAACAGGCAGTGTAATAAGAATAGTAATTGTCGTTCTGTCGATCATATAAGCATAATATGGCAACTAATATGAGTTAGATCGATAATAATAAGAATAATAAGTATAGTAATTGTCGTCCTATCGATCATATAAGCATAATATGGCTAATAATATGAGTTAGATTTATAATAATAAGAGTAATAAGTATAGTAATTGTCGTTCTATCGATCATATAAGCATAATATGGCTAATAAGATGAGTTAGATTGATAATAATAAGAGGAATGAGTATAGTAATTGTCGTTCTATCGATCATATCTGCATAATATGGTTAATAATATGAGTTAGATTGATAACAGTGAGTGTAATAAGTATAGTAATTGTCGTTCTGTCGATCATATAAGCATAATATGGCTAATAATATGAGTTAGATTGATAATAATGTGAGTAATAAGTATAGTAATTGTCGTTCTATCGATCATATAAGCATAATATGGCTAGTAATATGAGTTAGATTGATAATAATAAGAATAATCAGTTAGTAATTGTCGTTCTATCGATCATATCTGCATAATATGGTTAATAATATGAGTTAGATTGATAATAGTGAGTGTAATAAGTATAGTAATTGTCGTTCTGTCGATCATATAAGCACAATATGGCTAACAAGATGAGTTAGATTGATAATAATAAGAGTAATGAGTATAGTAATTGTCGTTCTATCGATCATATCTGCATAATATGGTTAATAATATGAGTTAGATTGATAATAGTGAGTGTAATAAGTGTAGTAATTGTCGTTCTGTCGATCATATAAGCATAATATGGCTAATAATATGAGTTAGATTGATAATAGTGAGTGTTATAAGTATAGTAATTGTCGTTCTGTCGATCATATAAGCATAATATGGCTAATAATATGAGTTAGATTGATAATAATAAGAGTAATAAGTATAGTAATTGTCGTTCTATCGATCATATAAGCATAATTTGGCTAATAATATGAGTTAGATTGATAATAATAAGAGTAATAAGTATAGTAATTATCGTTCTACCGATCATATAAGCATAACATGGCTAATAATATGAGTTAGATTGATAATAATAAGAGTAATAAGTATAGTAATTGTCGTTCTATCGATCATATAAGCATAATTTGGCTAATAATATGAGTTAGATTGATAATAATAAGAGTAATAAGTATAGTAATTATCGTTCTACCGATCATATAAGCATAACATGGCTAATAATATGAGTTAGATTGATAATAATAAGAGTAATAAGTATAGTAATTGTCGTTCTATCGATCATATAAGCATAATTTGGCTAATAATATGAGTTAGATTGATAATAATAAGAGTAATAAGTATAGTAATTATCGTTCTACCGATCATATAAGCATAACATGGCTAATAATATGAGTTAGATTGATAATAATAAGTGTAATAAGTATAGTAAATGTCGTTCTATCGATCATATCTGCATAATATGGTTAATAATATGAGTTAGATTGATAGTAGTGAGTGTAATAAGTATAGTAATTGTCGTTCTGTCGATCATATAAGCATAATATGGCTAATAATATGAGTTAGATTGATAATAATAAGAATAATCAGTATAGTAATTGTCGTTCTATCGATCATATCTGCATAATATGGTTAATAATATGAGTTAGATTGATAATAATAAGAGTAATAAGTATAGTAATTGTCGTCCTATCGATCATATAAGCATAATATGGCTAATAATATGAGTTAGATTGATAATAATAAGAGTAATGAGTATAGTAATTGTCGTTCTATCGATCATATAAGCATAATATGGCTAATAATATGAGTTAGATTGGTAATGCTATGAGTAATAAGTATAGTAATTATCGTTCTACCGATCATATAAGCATAATATGGTTAATAATATGAGTTAGATTGATAACAGGGAGTGTAATAAGAATAGTAATTGTCGTTCTGTCGATTATATAAGCATAATATGGCTAATAATATGAGTTAGATTGATAATAACAAGAGTAATGAGTATAGTAATTGTCGTTCTATCGATCATATCTGCATAATATGGCTAATAATATGAGTTAGATTGATAATAATAAGAGTAGTGAGTATAGTAATTGTCGTTCTGTCGATCATATAGGCATAATATGGCTAATAATATGAGTTAGATTGATAATAATAAGAGTAATAAGTATAGTAATTGCCGTCCTATCGATCATATAAGCATAATATGGCTAATAATATGAGTTAGATTGATAATAATAAGAGTAGTGAGTATAGTAATTGTCGTTCTATCGATCATATCTGCATAATATGGTTAATAATATGAGTTAGATTGATAATAGTGAGTGTAATAAGTATAGTAATTGTCGTTCTGTCGATCATATAAGCATAATATGGCTAATAATATGAGTTAGATTGATAATAATAAGAGTAATGAGTATAGTAATTGTCGTTCTATCGATCATATAAGCATAATATGGCTAATAATATGAGTTAGATTGGTAATGCTATGAGTAATAAGTATAGTAATTATCGTTCTACCGATCATATAAGCATATAATGTTTTATAATATGAGTTAGATTGATAACAGGGAGTGTAATAAGAATAGTAATTGTCGTTCTGTCGATTATATAAGCATAATATGGTTAATAATATGAGTTAGATTGATAATAGTGAGTGTAATAAGTATAGTAATTGTCGTTCTGTCGATCATATAAGCATAATATGGCTAATAATATGAGTTAGATTGATAATAATAAGAATAATAAGTATAGTAATTGTCGTTCTATCGATCATATAAGAATAATTTGTCTAATAGTATGAGTTAGATTGATAATAATAAGAGTAATAAGTATAGTAATTGTCGTTCTGTCGATCATATAAGCATAATATGGCTAATAAGATGAGTTAGATTGATAATAACAAGAGTAATAAGTATAGTAATTGTCGTTCTATCGATCATATAAGCATAATATGGCTAATAATATGAGTTAGATTGATAATAATAAGAATAATCAGTATAGTAATTGTCGTTCTATCGATCATATCTGCATAATATGGTTAATAATATGAGTTAGATTGATAATAGTGAGTGTAATAAGTATAGTAATTGTCGTTCTGTCGATCATATAAGCATAATATGGCTAATAATATGAGTTAGATTGATAATAATAAGAGTAATAAGTATAGTAATTGTCGTTCTATCGATCATATAAGCATAATTTGGCTAATAATATGAGTTAGATTGATAATAATAAGAGTAATAAGTATAGTAATTATCGTTCTACCGATCATATAAGCATAACATGGCTAATAATATGAGTTAGATTGATAATAATAAGTGTAATAAGTATAGTAAATGTCGTTCTATCGATCATATAAGCATAATATGGCTAATAATATGAGTTAGATGGATAATAATAAGAGTAATAAGTATAGTAATTGTCGTTCTATCGATCATATAAGCATAATTTGGCTAATAATATGAGTTAGATTGATAATAATAAGAGTAATAAGTATAGTAATTATCGTTCTACCGATCATATAAGCATAACATGGTTACTAATATGAGTTAGATTGATAACAGGGAGTGTAATAAGAATAGTAATTGTCGTTCTGTCGATCATATAAGCATAATATGGCTAACAAGATGAGTTAGATTGATAATAATAAGAGTAATGAGTATAGTAATTGTCGTTCTATCGATCATATAAGCATAATACGGCTAATAATATGAGTTAGATTGATAATAATAAAAGTAATAAGTATAGTAATTATCGTTCTACCGATCATATAAGCATAATATGGTTAATAATATGAGTTAGATTGATAACAGGGAGTGTAATAAGAATAGTAATTGTCGTTCTGTCTATCATATAAGCATAATATGGCTAATAATATGAGTTAGATTGATAATAATAAGAGTAGTAAGTATAGTAATTGTCGTCCTATAAATCATATAAGCATAATATGGCTAATAATATGAGTTAGATTGATAATAATAAGAGTAGTGAGTATAGTAATTGTCGTTCTATCGATCATATAAGCATAATATGGCTAATAATATGAGTTAGATTGATAATAATACGAATAATCAGTATAGTAATTGTCGTTCTATCGATCATATCTGCATAATATGGTTAATAATATGAGTTAGATTGATAATAGTGAGTGTAATAAGTATAGTAATTGTCGTTCTGTCGATCATATAAGCATAATATGGCTAATAATATGAGTTAGATTGATAATTATAAGAGTAATAAGTATAGTAATTGTCGTTCTATCGACCACATAAGCATAATATGGCTAATAATATGAGTTAGACTGATAATAATAAGAGTAATGAGTATAGTAAATGTAGTTCTATCGATCATATAAGCATAATATGGCTAATAATATGAGTTAGATTGATAATAATAAGAGTAATAAGTATAGTAAATGTCGTTCTATCGATCATATAAGCATAATATGGCTAATAATATGAGTTAGATTTATAATAATAAGAGTAATAAGTATAGTAATTGTCGTTCTATCGATCATATAAGCATAATATGGCCAATAATATGAGTTAGATTGATAATAATAAGAGTAATGAGTATAGTAATTGTCGTTCTATCGATCATATAAGCATAATATGGCTAATAATATGAGTTAGATTGATAATAATAAGAGTAATAAGTATACTAATTGCCGTCCTATCGATCATATAAGCATAATATGGCCAATAATATGAGTTAGATTGATAATAATAAGAGTAATGAGTATAGTAATTGTCGTTCTATCGATCATATAAGCATAATATGGCTAATAATATGAGTTAGATTGGTAATGCTATGAGTAATAAGTATAGTAATTATCGTTCTACCGATCATATAAGCATAATATGGTTAATAATATGAGTTAGATTGATAATAATAAGAGTAATAAGTATAGTAATTGTCGTTCTATCGATCATATAAGCATAATTTGGCTAATAATATGAGTTAGATTGATAATAATAAGAGTAATAAGTATAGTAATTATCGTTCTACCGATCATATAAGCATAACATGGCTAATAATATGAGTTAGATTGATAATAGTAAGAGTAATAAGTATAGTAATTGTCGTTCTATCGATCATATAAGCATAATTTGGCTAATAATATGAGTTAGATTGATAATAATAAGAGTAATAAGTATAGTAATTATCGTTCTACCGATCATATAAGCATAACATGGCTAATAATATGAGTTAGATTGATAATAGTAAGAGTAATAAGTATAGTAATTGTCGTTCTATCGATCATATAAGCATAATTTGGCTAATAATATGAGTTAGATTGATAATAATAAGAGTTATAAGTATAGTAATTATCGTTCTACCGATCATATAAGCATAACATGGTTAATAATATGAGTTAGATTGATAACAGGGAGTGTAATAAGAATAGTAATTGTCGTTCTGTCGATCATATAAGCATAATATGGCAAATAAGATGAGTTAGATTGATAATAATAAGAGTAATGAGTATAGTAATTGTCGTTCTATCGATCATATCTGCATAATATGGTTAATAATATGAGTTAGATGGATAATAGTGAGTGTAATAAGTATAGTAATTGTCGTTCTGTCGATCATATAAGCATAATATGGCTAATAATATGAGTTAGATTGATAATAATAAGAGTAATAAGTTTAGTAATTGTCGTTCTATCGATCATATAAGCATAATATGGCTAGTAATATGGGTCAGATTGATAATAATAAGAATAATCAGTATAGTAATTGTCGTTCTATCGATCATATCTGCATAATATGGTTAATAATATGAGTTAGATTGATAATAGTGAGTGTAATAAGTATAGTAATTGTCGTTCTGTCGATCATATAAGCATAATATGGCTAATAATATGAGTTAGATTGATAATAATAAGAGTAATGAGTATAGTAATTGTCGTTCTATCGATCATATAAGCATAATATGGCTAATAATATGAGTTAGATTGGTAATGCTATGAGTAATAAGTATAGTAATTATCGTTCTACCGATCATATAAGCATAATATGGTTAATAATATGAGTTAGATTGATAACAGGGAGTGTAATAAGAATAGTAATTGTCGTTCTGTCGATTATATAAGCATAATATGGTTAATAATATGAGTTAGATTGATAATAGTGAGTGTAATAAGTATAGTAATTGTCGTTCTGTCGATCATATAAGCATAATATGGCTAATAATATGAGTTAGATTGATAATAATAAGAATAATAAGTATAGTAATTGTCGTTCTATCGATCATATAAGAATAATTTGTCTAATAATATGAGTTAGATTGATAATAATAAGAGTAATAAGTATAGTAATTGTCGTTCTGTCGATCATATAAGCATAATATGGTTAATAAGATGAGTTAGATTGATAATAACAAGAGTAATAAGTATAGTAATTGTCGTTCTATCGATCACATAAGCATAATATGGCTAACAAGATGAGTTAGATTGATAATAATAAGAGTAATGAGTATAGTAATTGTCGTTCTATCGATCATATCTGCATAATATGGTTAATAATATGAGTTAGATTGATAATAGTGAGTGTAATAAGTATAGTAATTGTCGTTCTGTCGATCATATAAGCATAATATGGCTAATAATATGAGTTAGATTGATAATAATAAGAATAATCAGTATAGTAATTGTCGTTCTATCGATCATATCTGCATAACATGGTTAATAATATGAGTTAGATTGATAATAATAAGAGTAATAAGTATAGTAATTGTCGTTCTATCGATCATATAAGCATGATTTGGCTAATAATATGAGTTAGATTGATAATAATAAGAGTAATAAGTATAGTAATTGCCGTCCTATCGATCATATAAGCATAATATGGCTAATAATATGAGTTAGATTGATAATAATAAGAGTAGTGAGTATAGTAATTGTCGTTCTGTCGATCATATAGGCATAATATGGCTAATAATATGAGTTAGATTGATAATAATAAGAGTAATAAGTATAGTAATTGCCGTCCTATCGATCATATAAGCATAATATGGCTAATAATATGAGTTAGATTGATAATAATAAGAGTAGTGAGTATAGTAATTGTCGTTCTATCGATCATATCTGCATAATATGGTTAATAATATGAGTTAGATTGATAATAGTGAGTGTAATAAGTATAGTAATTGTCGTTCTGTCGATCATATAAGCATAATATGGCTAATAATATGAGTTAGATTGATAATAATAAGAGTAATGAGTATAGTAATTGTCGTTCTATCGATCATATAAGCATAATATGGCTAATAATATGAGTTAGATTGGTAATGCTATGAGTAATAAGTATAGTAATTATCGTTCTACCGATCATATAAGCATAATATGGTTAATAATATGAGTTAGATTGATAACAGGGAGTGTAATAAGAATAGTAATTGTCGTTCTGTCGATTATATAAGCATAATATGGTTAATAATATGAGTTAGATTGATAATAGTGAGTGTAATAAGTATAGTAATTGTCGTTCTGTCGATCATATAAGCATAATATGGCTAATAATATGAGTTAGATTGATAATAATAAGAATAATAAGTATAGTAATTGTCGTTCTATCGATCATATAAGAATAATTTGTCTAATAATATGAGTTAGATTGATAATAATAAGAGTAATAAGTATAGTAATTGTCGTTCTGTCGATCATATAAGCATAATATGGTTAATAAGATGAGTTAGATTGATAATAACAAGAGTAATAAGTATAGTAATTGTCGTTCTATCGATCATATAAGCATAATATGGCTAATAATATGAGTTAGATTGATAATAATAAGAATAATCAGTATAGTAATTGTCGTTCTATCGATCATATCTGCATAATATGGTTAATAATATGAGTTAGATTGATAATAGTGAGTGTAATAAGTATAGTAATTGTCGTTCTGTCGATCATATAAGCATAATATGGCTAATAATATGAGTTAGATTGATAATAATAAGAATAATAAGTATAGTAATTGTCGTTCTATCGATCATATAAGCATAATTTGGCTAATAATATGAGTTAGATTGATAATAATAAGAGTAATAAGTATAGTAATTGTCGTCCTATCGATCATATAAGCATAATATGGCTAATAATATGAGTTAGATTGATAACAGGGAGTGTAATAAGAATAGTAATTGTCGTTCTGTCGATTATATAAGCATAATATGGCTAATAATATGAGTTAGATTGATAATAACAAGAGTAATGAGTATAGTAATTGTCGTTCTATCGATCATATCTGCATAATATGGCTAATAATATGAGTTAGATTGATAATAATAAGAGTAGTGAGTATAGTAATTGTCGTTCTGTCGATCATATAGGCATAATATGGCTAATAATATGAGTTAGATTGATAATAATAAGAGTAATAAGTATAGTAATTGCCGTCCTATCGATCATATAAGCATAATATGGCTAATAATATGAGTTAGATTGATAATAATAAGAGTAGTGAGTATAGTAATTGTCGTTCTATCGATCATATCTGCATAATATGGTTAATAATATGAGTTAGATTGATAATAGTGAGTGTAATAAGTATAGTAATTGTCGTTCTGTCGATCATATAAGCATAATATGGCTAATAATATGAGTTAGATTGATAATAATAAGAGTAATGAGTATAGTAATTGTCGTTCTGTCGATCATATAAGCATAATATGGCTAATAATATGAGTTAGATTGGTAATGCTATGAGTAATAAGTATAGTAATTATCGTTCTACCGATCATATAAGCATAATATGGTTAATAATATGAGTTAGATTGATAACAGGGAGTGTAATAAGAATAGTAATTGTCGTTCTGTCGATTATATAAGCATAATATGGTTAATAATATGAGTTAGATTGATAATAGTGAGTGTAATAAGTATAGTAATTGTCGTTCTGTCGATCATATAAGCATAATATGGCTAATAATATGAGTTAGATTGATAATAATAAGAATATTAAGTATAGTAATTGTCGTTCTATCGATCATATAAGAATAATTTGTCTAATAATATGAGTTAGATTGATAATAATAAGAGTAATAAGTATAGTAATTGTCGTTCTGTCGATCATATAAGCATAATATGGCTAATAAGATGAGTTAGATTGATAATAACAAGAGTAATAAGTATAGTAATTGTCGTTCTATCGATCATATAAGCATAATATGGCTAATAATATGAGTTAGATTGATAATAATAAGAATAATCAGTATAGTAATTGTCGTTCTATCGATCATATCTGCATAATATGGTTAATAATATGAGTTAGATTGATAATAGTGAGTGTAATAAGTATAGTAATTGTCGTTCTGTCGATCATATAAGCATAATATGGCTAATAATATGAGTTAGATTGATAATAATAAGAATAATAAGTATAGTAATTGTCGTTCTATCGATCATATAAGCATAATTTGGCTAATAATATGAGTTAGATTGATAATAATAAGAGTAATAAGTATAGTAATTATCGTTCTACCGATCATATATGCATAATATGGCTAATAATATGAGTTAGATTGATAACAGGCAGTGTAATAAGAATAGTAATTGTCGTTCTGTCGATCATATAAGCATAATATGGCTAATAAGATGAGTTAGATTGATAATAATAAGAGTAATGAGTATAGTAATTGTCGTTCTATCGATCATATCTGCATAATATGGTTAATAATATGAGTTAGATTGATAATAGTGAGTGTAATAAGTATAGTAATTGTCGTTCTGTCGATCATATAAGCACAATATGGCTAACAAGATGAATTAGATTGATAATAATAAGAGTAATGAGTATAGTAATTGTCGTTCTATCGATCATATCTGCATAATATGGTTAATAATATGAGTTAGATTGATAATAATAAGAGTAATAAGTATAGTAATTGTCGTTCTATCGATCATATATTCATAATTTGGCTAATAATATGAGTTAGATTGATAATAATAAGAGTAATAAGTATAGTAATTATCGTTCTACCGATCATATAAGCATAATATGGCTAATAATATGAGTTAGATTGATAATAATAAGTGTAATAAGTATAGTAAATGTCGTTCTATCGATCATATAAGCATAATATTTCTAATAATATGAGTTAGATGGATAATAATAAGAGTAATAAGTATAGTAATTGTCGTTCTATCGATCATATAAGCATAATTTGGCTAATAATATGAGTTAGATTGATAATAATAAGAGTAATAAGTATAGTAATTATCGTTCTACCGATCATATAAGCATAACATGGTTACTAATATGAGTTAGATTGATAACAGGGAGTGTAATAAGAATAGTAATTGTCGTTCTGTCGATCATATAAGCATAATATGGCTAACAAGATGAGTTAGATTGATAATAATAAGAGTAATGAGTATAGTAATTGTCGTTCTATCGATCATATAAGCATAATATGGCTAATAATATGAGTTAGATTGATAATAATAAAAGTAATAAGTATAGTAATTATCGTTCTACCGATCATATAAGCATAATATGGTTAATAATATGAGTTAGATTGATAACAGGGAGTGTAATAAGAATAGTAATTGTCGTTCTGTCGATCATATAAGCATAATATGGCTAATAATATGAGTTAGATTGATAATAATAAGAGTAGTAAGTATAGTAATTGTCGTCCTATAAATCATATAAGCATAATATGGCTAATAATATGAGTTAGATTGATAATAATAAGAGTAGTGAGTATAGTAATTGTCGTTCTATCGATCATATAAGCATAATATGGCTAATAATATGAGTTAGATTGATAATAATACGAATAATCAGTATAGTAATTGTCGTTCTATCGATCATATCTGCATAATATGGTTAATAATATGAGTTAGATTGATAATAGTGAGTGTAATAAGTATAGTAATTGTCGTTCTGTCGATCATATAAGCATAATATGGCTAATAATATGAGTTAGATTGATAATTATAAGAGTAATAAGTATAGTAATTGTCGTTCTATCGACCACATAAGCATAATATGGCTAATAATATGAGTTAGACTGATAATAATAAGAGTAATGAGTATAGTAAATGTAGTTCTATCGATCATATAAGCATAATATGGCTAATAATATGAGTTAGATTGATAATAATAAGAGTAATAAGTATAGTAAATGTCGTTCTATCGATCATATAAGCATAATATGGCTAATAATATGAGTTAGATTTATAATAATAAGAGTAATAAGTATAGTAATTGTCGTTCTATCGATCATATAAGCATAATATGGCCAATAATATGAGTTAGATTGATAATAATAAGAGTAATGAGTATAGTAATTGTCGTTCTATCGATCATATAAGCATAATATGGCTAATAATATGAGTTAGATTGATAATAATAAGAGTAATAAGTATACTAATTGCCGTCCTATCGATCATATAAGCATAATATGGCCAATAATATGAGTTAGATTGATAATAATAAGAGTAATGAGTATAGTAATTGTCGTTCTATCGATCATATAAGCATAATTTGGCTAATAATATGAGTTAGATTGATAATAATAAGAGTAATAAGTATAGTAATTATCGTCCTACCGATCATATAAGCATAACATGGTTAATAATATGAGTTAGATTGATAACAGGGAGTGTAATAAGAATAGTAATTGTCGTTCTGTCGATCATATAAGCATAATATGGCTAAAGAGATGAGGTAGATTGATAATAATAAGAGTAACGAGTATAGTAATTGTCGTTCTGTCGATCACATCTGCATAATATGGTTAATAATATGAGTTATATTGATAATAATATGAGTAGTGAGTATAGTAATTGTCGTTCTGTCGATCATATAAGCATAATATGGCTAATAATATGAGTTAGATTGATAATAATAAGAGTAATAAGTATAGTAATTGTCGTCCTATCGATCATATAAGCATAATATGGCTAATAATATGAGTTAGATTGATAATAATAAGAGTAATGAGTATAGTAATTGTCGTTCTATCGATCATATAAGCATAATATGGCTAATAATATGAGTTAGATTGGTAATGCTATGAGTAATAAGTATAGTAATTATCGTTCTACCGATCATATAAGCATAATATGGTTAATAATATGAGTTAGATTGATAACAGGGAGTGTAATAAGAATAGTAATTGTCGTTCTGTCGATTATATAAGCATAATATGGTTAATAATATGAGTTAGATTGATAATAGTGAGTGTAATAAGTATAGTAATTGTCGTTCTGTCGATCATATAAGCATAATATGGCTAATAATATGAGTTAGATTGATAATAATAAGAATAATCAGTATAGTAATTGTCGTTCTATCGATCATATCTGCATAATATGGTTAATAATATGAGTTAGATTGATAATAGTGAGTGTAATAAGTATAGTAATTGTCGTTCTGTCGATCATATAAGCATAATATGGCTAATAATATGAGTTAGATTGATAATAATAAGAGTAATGAGTATAGTAATTGTCGTTCTATCGATCATATCTGCATAATATGGTTAATAATATGAGTTAGATTGATAATAGTGAGTGTAATAAGTATAGTAATTGTCGTTCTGTCGATCATATAAGCATAATATGGCTAATAATATGAGTTAGATTGATAATAATAAGAGTAATAAGTATAGTAATTGTCGTTCTATCGATCACATAAGCATAATATGGCTAACAAGATGAGTTAGATTGATAATAATAAGAGTAATGAGTATAGTAATTGTCGTTCTATCGATCATATCTGCATAATATGGTTAATAATATGAGTTAGATTGATAATAGTGAGTGTAATAAGTATAGTAATTGTCGTTCTGTCGATCATATAAGCATAATATGGCTAATAATATGAGTTAGATTGATAATAATAAGAATAATCAGTATAGTAATTGTCGTTCTATCGATCATATCTGCATAACATGGTTAATAATATGAGTTAGATTGATAATAATAAGAGTAATAAGTATAGTAATTGTCGTTCTATCGATCATATAAGCATAATTTGGCTAATAATATGAGTTAGATTGATAATAATAAGAGTAATAAGTATAGTAATTATCGTTCTACCGATCATATAAGCATAACATGGCTAATAATATGAGTTAGATTGATAATAATAAGAGTAATAAGTATAGTAATTGTCGTTCTATCGATCATATAAGCATAATTTGGCTAATAATATGAGTTAGATTGATAATAATAAGAGTAATAAGTATAGTAATTATCGTTCTACCGATCATATAAGCATAACATGGCTAATAATATGAGTTAGATTGATAATAATAAGAGTAATAAGTATAGTAATTGTCGTTCTATCGATCATATAAGCATAATTTGGCTAATAATATGAGTTAGATTGATAATAATAAGAGTAATAAGTATAGTAATTATCGTTCTACCGATCATATAAGCATAACATGGCTAATAATATGAGTTAGATTGATAATAATAAGTGTAATAAGTATAGTAAATGTCGTTCTATCGATCATATCTGCATAATATGGTTAATAATATGAGTTAGATTGATAGTAGTGAGTGTAATAAGTATAGTAATTGTCGTTCTGTCGATCATATAAGCATAATATGGCTAATAATATGAGTTAGATTGATAATAATAAGAATAATCAGTATAGTAATTGTCGTTCTATCGATCATATCTGCATAATATGGTTAATAATATGAGTTAGATTGATAATAATAAGAGTAATAAGTATACTAATTGCCGTCCTATCGATCATATAAGCATAATATGGCCAATAATATGAGTTAGATTGATAATAATAAGAGTAATGAGTATAGTAATTGTCGTTCTATCGATCATATAAGCATAATATGGCTAATAATATGAGTTAGATTGATAATAATAAAAGTAATAAGTATAGTAATTATCGTTCTACCGATCATATAAGCATAATATGGTTAATAATATGAGTTAGATTGATAACAGGGAGTGTAATAAGAATAGTAATTGTCGTTCTGTCGATCATATAAGCATAATATGGCTAATAATATGAGTTAGATTGATAATAATAAGAGTAGTAAGTATAGTAATTGTCGTCCTATAAATCATATAAGCATAATATGGCTAATAATATGAGTTAGATTGATAATAATAAGAGTAGTGAGTATAGTAATTGTCGTTCTATCGATCATATAAGCATAATATGGCTAATAATATGAGTTAGATTGATAATAATACGAATAATCAGTATAGTAATTGTCGTTCTATCGATCATATCTGCATAATATGGTTAATAATATGAGTTAGATTGATAATAGTGAGTGTAATAAGTATAGTAATTGTCGTTCTGTCGATCATATAAGCATAATATGGCTAATAATATGAGTTAGATTGATAATAATAAGAATAATCAGTATAGTAATTGTCGTTCTATCGATCATATCTGCATAACATGGTTAATAATATGAGTTAGATTGATAATAATAAGAGTAATGAGTATAGTAATTGTCGTTCTATCGATCATATAAGCATAATTTGGCTAATAATATGAGTTAGATTGATAATAATAAGAGTAATAAGTATAGTAATTATCGTTCTACCGATCATATAAGCATAACATGGCTAATAATATGAGTTAGATTGATAATAATAAGAGTAATAAGTATAGTAATTGTCGTTCTATCGATCATATAAGCATAATTTGGCTAATAATATGAGTTAGATTGATAATAATAAGAGTAATAAGTATAGTAATTATCGTTCTACCGATCATATAAGCATAACATGGCTAATAATATGAGTTAGATTGATAATAATAAGAGTAATAAGTATAGTAATTGTCGTTCTATCGATCATATAAGCATAATTTGGCTAATAATATGAGTTAGATTGATAATAATAAGAGTAATAAGTATAGTAATTATCGTTCTACCGATCATATAAGCATAACATGGCTAATAATATGAGTTAGATTGATAATAATAAGTGTAATAAGTATAGTAAATGTCGTTCTATCGATCATATCTGCATAATATGGTTAATAATATGAGTTAGATTGATAGTAGTGAGTGTAATAAGTATAGTAATTGTCGTTCTGTCGATCATATAAGCATAATATGGCTAATAATATGAGTTAGATTGATAATAATAAGAATAATCAGTATAGTAATTGTCGTTCTATCGATCATATCTGCATAATATGGTTAATAATATGAGTTAGATTGATAATAATAAGAGTAATAAGTATACTAATTGCCGTCCTATCGATCATATAAGCATAATATGGCCAATAATATGAGTTAGATTGATAATAATAAGAGTAATGAGTATAGTAATTGTCGTTCTATCGATCATATAAGCATAATATGGCTAATAATATGAGTTAGATTGATAATAATAAAAGTAATAAGTATAGTAATTATCGTTCTACCGATCATATAAGCATAATATGGTTAATAATATGAGTTAGATTGATAACAGGGAGTGTAATAAGAATAGTAATTGTCGTTCTGTCGATCATATAAGCATAATATGGCTAATAATATGAGTTAGATTGATAATAATAAGAGTAGTAAGTATAGTAATTGTCGTCCTATAAATCATATAAGCATAATATGGCTAATAATATGAGTTAGATTGATAATAATAAGAGTAGTGAGTATAGTAATTGTCGTTCTATCGATCATATAAGCATAATATGGCTAATAATATGAGTTAGATTGATAATAATACGAATAATCAGTATAGTAATTGTCGTTCTATCGATCATATCTGCATAATATGGTTAATAATATGAGTTAGATTGATAATAGTGAGTGTAATAAGTATAGTAATTGTCGTTCTGTCGATCATATAAGCATAATATGGCTAATAATATGAGTTAGATTGATAATTATAAGAGTAATAAGTATAGTAATTGTCGTTCTATCGACCACATAAGCATAATATGGCTAATAATATGAGTTAGACTGATAATAATAAGAGTAATGAGTATAGTAAATGTAGTTCTATCGATCATATAAGCATAATATGGCTAATAATATGAGTTAGATTGATAATAATAAGAGTAATAAGTATAGTAAATGTCTTTCTATCGATCATATAAGCATAATATGGCTAATAATATGAGTTAGATTTATAATAATAAGAGTAATAAGTATAGTAATTGTCGTTCTATCGATCATATAAGCATAATATGGCCAATAATATGAGTTAGATTGATAATAATAAGAGTAATGAGTATAGTAATTGTCGTTCTATCGATCATATAAGCATAATATGGCTAATAATATGAGTTAGATTGATAATAATAAGAGTAATAAGTATACTAATTGCCGTCCTATCGATCATATAAGCATAATATGGCCAATAATATGAGTTAGATTGATAATAATAAGAGTAATGAGTATAGTAATTGTCGTTCTATCGATCATATAAGCATAATATGGCTAATAATATGAGTTAGATTGGTAATGCTATGAGTAATAAGTATAGTAATTATCGTTCTACCGATCATATAAGCATAATATGGTTAATAATATGAGTTAGATTGATAATAATAAGAGTAATAAGTATAGTAATTGTCGTTCTATCGATCATATAAGCATAATTTGGCTAATAATATGAGTTAGATTGATTATAATAAGAGTAATAAGTATAGTAATTATCGTTCTACCGATCATATAAGCATAACATGGCTAATAATATGAGTTAGATTGATAATAGTAAGAGTAATAAGTATAGTAATTGTCGTTCTATCGATCATATAAGCATAATTTGGCTAATAATATGAGTTAGATTGATAATAATAAGAGTAATAAGTATAGTAATTATCGTTCTACCGATCATATAAGCATAACATGGCTAATAATATGAGTTAGATTGATAATAGTAAGAGTAATAAGTATAGTAATTGTCGTTCTATCGATCATATAAGCATAATTTGGCTAATAATATGAGTTAGATTGATAATAATAAGAGTAATAAGTATAGTAATTATCGTTCTACCGATCATATAAGCATAACATGGTTAATAATATGAGTTAGATTGATAACAGGGAGTGTAATAAGAATAGTAATTGTCGTTCTGTCGATCATATAAGCATAATATGGCAAATAAGATGAGTTAGATTGATAATAATAAGAGTAATGAGTATAGTAATTGTCGTTCTATCGATCATATCTGCATAATATGGTTAATAATATGAGTTAGATGGATAATAGTGAGTGTAATAAGTATAGTAATTGTCGTTCTGTCGATCATATAAGCATAATATGGCTAATAATATGAGTTAGATTGATAATAATAAGAGTAATAAGTTTAGTAATTGTCGTTCTATCGATCATATAAGCATAATATGGCTAGTAATATGAGTTAGATTGATAATAATAAGAATAATCAGTATAGTAATTGTCGTTCTATCGATCATATCTGCATAATATGGTTAATAATATGAGTTAGATTGATAATAGTGAGTGTAATAAGTATAGTAATTGTCGTTCTGTCGATCATATAAGCATAATATGGCTAATAATATGAGTTAGATTGATAATAATAAGAGTAATGAGTATAGTAATTGTCGTTCTATCGATCATATCTGCATAATATGGTTAATAATATGAGTTAGATTGATAATAGTGAGTGTAATAAGTATAGTAATTGTCGTTCTGTCGATCATATAAGCATAATATGGCTAATAATATGAGTTAGATTGATAATAATAAGAGTAATAAGTATAGTAATTGTCGTTCTATCGATCACATAAGCATAATATGGCTAACAAGATGAGTTAGATTGATAATAATAAGAGTAATGAGTATAGTAATTGTCGTTCTATCGATCATATCTGCATAATATGGTTAATAATATGAGTTAGATTGATAATAGTGAGTGTAATAAGTATAGTAATTGTCGTTCTGTCGATCATATAAGCATAATATGGCTAATAATATGAGTTAGATTGATAATAATAAGAATAATCAGTATAGTAATTGTCGTTCTATCGATCATATCTGCATAATATGGTTAATAATATGAGTTAGATTGATAATAGTGAGTGTAATAAGTATAGTAATTGTCGTTCTGTCGATCATATAAGCATAATATGGCTAATAATATGAGTTAGATTGATAATAATAAGAGTAATAAGTATAGTAATTATCGTTCTACCGATCATATAAGCATAACATGGCTAATAATATGAGTTAGATTGATAATAATAAGAGTAATAAGTATAGTAATTGTCGTTCTATCGATCATATAAGCATAATTTGGCTAATAATATGAGTTAGATTGATAATAATAAGAGTAATAAGTATAGTAATTATCGTTCTACCGATCATATAAGCATAACATGGCTAATAATATGAGTTAGATTGATAATAATAAGAGTAATAAGTATAGTAATTGTCGTTCTATCGATCATATAAGCATAATTTGGCTAATAATATGAGTTAGATTGATAATAATAAGAGTAATAAGTATAGTAATTATCGTTCTACCGATCATATAAGCATAACATGGCTAATAATATGAGTTAGATTGATAATAATAAGTGTAATAAGTATAGTAAATGTCGTTCTATCGATCATATCTGCATAATATGGTTAATAATATGAGTTAGATTGATAGTAGTGAGTGTAATAAGTATAGTAATTGTCGTTCTGTCGATCATATAAGCATAATATGGCTAATCATATGAGTTAGATTGATAATAATAAGAATAATCAGTATAGTAATTGTCGTTCTATCGATCATATCTGCATAATATGGTTAATAATATGAGTTAGATTGATAATAATAAGAGTAATAAGTATACTAATTGCCGTCCTATCGATCATATAAGCATAATATGGCCAATAATATGAGTTAGATTGATAATAACAAGAGTAATGAGTATAGTAATTGTCGTTCTATCGATCATATAAGCATAATATGGCTAATAATATGAGTTAGATTGATAATAATAAAAGTAATAAGTATAGTAATTATCGTTCTACCGATCATATAAGCATAATATGGTTAATAATATGAGTTAGATTGATAACAGGGAGTGTAATAAGAATAGTAATTGTCGTTCTGTCGATCATATAAGCATAATATGGCTAATAATATGAGTTAGATTGATAATAATAAGAGTAGTAAGTATAGTAATTGTCGTCCTATAAATCATATAAGCATAATATGGCTAATAATATGAGTTAGATTGATAATAATAAGAGTAGTGAGTATAGTAATTGTCGTTCTATCGATCATATAAGCATGATATGGCTAATAATATGAGTTAGATTGATAATAATACGAATAATCAGTATAGTAATTGTCGTTCTATCGATCATATCTGCATAATATGGTTAATAATATGAGTTAGATTGATAATAGTGAGTGTAATAAGTATAGTAATTGTCGTTCTGTCGATCATATAAGCATAATATGGCTAATAATATGAGTTAGATTGATAATTATAAGAGTAATAAGTATAGTAATTGTCGTTCTATCGACCACATAAGCATAATATGGCTAATAATATGAGTTAGACTGATAATAATAAGAGTAATGAGTATAGTAAATGTAGTTCTATCGATCATATAAGCATAATATGGCTAATAATATGAGTTAGATTGATAATAATAAGAGTAATAAGTATAGTAAATGTCGTTCTATCGATCATATAAGCATAATATGGCTAATAATATGAGTTAGATTTATAATAATAAGAGTAATAAGTATAGTAATTGTCGTTCTATCGATCATATAAGCATAATATGGCCAATAATATGAGTTAGATTGATAATAATAAGAGTAATGAGTATAGTAATTGTCGTTCTATCGATCATATAAGCATAATATGGCTAATAATATGAGTTAGATTGGTAATGCTATGAGTAATAAGTATAGTAATTATCGTTCTACCGATCATATAAGCATAATATGGTTAATAATATGAGTTAGATTGATAATAATAAGAGTAATAAGTATAGTAATTGTCGTTCTATCGATCATATAAGCATAATTTGGCTAATAATATGAGTTAGATTGATAATAATAAGAGTAATAAGTATAGTAATTATCGTTCTACCGATCATATAAGCATAACATGGCTAATAATATGAGTTAGATTGATAATAGTAAGAGTAATAAGTATAGTAATTGTCGTTCTATCGATCATATAAGCATAATTTGGCTAATAATATGAGTTAGATTGATAATAATAAGAGTAATAAGTATAGTAATTATCGTTCTACCGATCATATAAGCATAACATGGCTAATAATATGAGTTAGATTGATAATAGTAAGAGTAATAAGTATAGTAATTGTCGTTCTATCGATCATATAAGCATAATTTGGCTAATAATATGAGTTAGATTGATAATAATAAGAGTAATAAGTATAGTAATTATCGTTCTACCGATCATATAAGCATAACATGGTTAATAATATGAGTTAGATTGATAACAGGGAGTGTAATAAGAATAGTAATTGTCGTTCTGTCGATCATATAAGCATAATATGGCAAATAAGATGAGTTAGATTGATAATAATAAGAGAAATGAGTATAGTAATTGTCGTTCTATCGATCATATCTGCATAATATGGTTAATAATATGAGTTAGATGGATAATAGTGAGTGTAATAAGTATAGTAATTGTCGTTCTGTCGATCATATAAGCATAATATGGCTAATAATATGAGTTAGATTGATAATAATAAGAGTAATGAGTATAGTAATTGTCGTTCTATCGATCATATAAGCATAATATGGCTAATAATATGAGTTAGATTGGTAATGCTATGAGTAATAAGTATAGTAATTATCGTTCTACCGATCATATAAGCATAATATGGTTAATAATATGAGTTAGATTGATAACAGGGAGTGTAATAAGAATAGTAATTGTCGTTCTGTCGATTATATAAGCATAATATGGTTAATAATATGAGTTAGATTGATAATAGTGAGTGTAATAAGTATAGTAATTGTCGTTCTGTCGATCATATAAGCATAATATGGCTAATAATATGAGTTAGATTGATAATAATAAGAATAATCAGTATAGTAATTGTCGTTCTATCGATCATATCTGCATAATATGGTTAATAATATGAGTTAGATTGATAATAGTGAGTGTAATAAGTATAGTAATTGTCGTTCTGTCGATCATATAAGCATAA
>NW_027473835.1:0-58932 GCF_050947335.1 Megachile rotundata
CGATAGCACGACAACTACTACACTTGTTACTCTTATTATTATCAATCTAACTCATATTATTAGCCATATTATGCTTATATTATCGAAAGAAGGACAAATACTATAGTTGTTACTCTTATTATTATCAATCTAACTCATATTATTAGCCATATTATGCTTATATTATTAAAGGAACGACAATTACTATACTTGTTACTCTTATTATTATCAATCTAACTCATATTATTGGCCATATTATGTGGATATGATCGATAGGACGACAATTACTATACTTATTACTCTTATTATTATCAATCTAACTCATATTATTAGCCATATTATGCTTATATGATCGATAGAATGACAATTACTATACTTATTACTCTTACTATTATCAATCTAACTCATATTATTAGCCATATTATGCTTATATGATCGATCGAACGAGGATTACTGTACTTATCACTCTTATTATTACCAATCTAACTCATATTATTGGCCATATTATGTGGATATGATCGATAGAACGACAATTACTATACTTATTACTCTTATTATTATCAATCTAACTTATATTATTAGCCATATTATGATTATATGACCGATTGAACGACAATTACTATACTTGTTACTCTCATTATTATCAATCTAACTCATATTATTAGCCATATTATGCTTATATGATCGATAGAACGACAATTACTATAGTTGTTACTCTTATTATTATCAATCTAACTCATATTATTAGCCATATTATGCTTATATGATCGATTGAACGACAATTACTATACTGGTTACTCTCATTATTATCAATCTAACTCATATTATTAGCCATATTATGCTGATATGATCGATAGAACGACAATTACTATACCTATTACTCTTATTATTATCAATCTAACTCATATTATTGGCCATATTATGTGGATATGATCGATAGAACGACAATTACTATACTTGTTACTCTCATTATTATCAATCTAACTCATATTATTAGCCATGTTATGCTTATATGATCGATAGAACGACAATTACTGTACTTATTACTCTTATTATAATCAATCTAACTCATATTATTAGCCATGTTATGCTTATATGATCGATAGGACGACAATTACTATACTTATTACTCTTGTTATTATCAATCTAACTCACATTATTAGCCATATTATGCTTATATGATCGAGAGGACGACAATTACTATACTTATTACTCTTATTATTATCAATCTAACTCAAATTATTAGCCGTATTATGCTTATATGATCGGTAGAACGACAATTACTATACTTATTACTCTTATTATTATAAATCTAACTTATATTATCAGCCATATTATGCTTCCATGGTCGACAGAAGGACAATTACTGTACTTATTACTCTTATAGACATCAATCTAACTCGTAATTATTATCCATATTATGCTTCCATGATCGATACAACGACAATTAGTATACTTATTACTCTTATTATTATCAAACTAACTCAGATTTTTAGCCACATTATGCTTATATGATCGATAGAACGACAATTACTGTACTTATTACACTCACTATTATCAATCTAACTCATATTGTTAACGATATTATGCAGATATGATCGATAGAACGACAATTACTATACTCATTACTCTTATTATTATCAATCTAATTTATATTATCAGCCATATTACGCTTCCATGGTCGACAGAACGACAATTACTGTACTTATTTCTGTTATAGTCATCAATCTAACTCATATTATTAGCCATATTATGCTTATATGATCGATAGAACGACAATAACTATACTTATTACTCTTATTATTATCGAACTAACTCATATTATTAACCATATTATGCTTATATGATCGATAGAACGACAATTAATATACTTATTACTCTTATTATTATCAATCTAACTCATATTATTAGCCATATTGTGCTTATATTATCGATAGAACGACAATTACTATACTTGCCACTCTTATTATTATCAATCTAACTCATATTATTAACCATATTATGCCTATATCTTCGATAGAACGACAATTGCTATACTTGTTACTCTTATTATTATTAATCTAACTCATATTATTAGCCATATTATACTTATATGATCGATTGAACGAGGATTACAGTACTTATTACTCTTATTATTACCAATCTAACTCATATTATTAGCCATATTATGCTTATATTATCGATAGAACGACAATTACTATACTTGTTACTCTTATTATTATCAATCTAACTCATATTATTAGCCATATTATGCTTATATTATCGATAGAACGACAATTACTATACTTGTTACTCTTATTATTATTAATCTAACTCATATTATTAGCTATATTATGCTTATATGATCGATAGAACGACAATTACTATACTTATTACTCTTATTGTTATCAATCTAACTCATACTATTAGCCATATTATGCTTATATGATCGAGAGAACGACAATTACTATACTTATTACACTTACTATTATCAATCTAACTCATATTATTAGCCATATTATGCTTATATTATCGATAGAACGACAATTACTACACTTGTTACTCTTATTATTATCAATCTAACTCATATTATTAGCCATATTATGCTTATATGACCGATAGAACGACAATTACTATACTTATTACTCTTGTTATTATCAATCTAACTCACATTATTAGCCATATTATGCTTATATGATCGATAGAACGACAATTACTATACTTATTACTCTTAGTATTATCAATCTAACTCATATTATAAGCCATATTATGCTTATATTATCGATAGAACGACAATTACTATACTTGTCACTCTTATTATTATTAATCTAACTCATATTATTAGCTATATTATGCTTATATGATCGATAGAACGACAATTACTATACTTATTACTCTTATTATTATCAATCTAACTCATATTATTAGCCATATTATGCTTATATGATCGATTGAACGACAATTACTATACTTGTTACTCTTATTATTATCAATCTAACTCATATTATTAGCCATATTATGCTTATGTTATCGATAGAACGACAATTACTATACTTGTTTCTCTTATTATTATCAATCGAGCTCATATTATTGGCCATATTATGTGGATGTGATCGATAGGACGACGATTACTATACTCATTACTCTTATTATAATCAATCTAACTCATATTATTGGCCATATTATGTGGATATGATTGATAGGACGACAATTACTATACTTATTACTCTTTCTATTATCAATCTAACTCATATTATTAGCCATATTATGCTTATATTATCGATAGAACGACAATTACTACACTTGTTACTCTTATTATTATCAATCTAACTCATATTATTAGCCATATTATGCTTATATGATCGATAGAACGACAATTACTATACTTATTACTCTTATGATTATCAATCTAACTTATATTATTAGCCATGATATGCTTATATGACCGATTGAACTACAATTACTATACTTGTTACTCCCATTATTATCAATCTAACTCATATTATTAGCCATATTATGCTTATATGATCGATAGAACGACAATTACTATACTTATTACTCTTATTATTAACAATCTAACTCATATTATTAGCCATATTATGCTTATATGATCGATAGAACGACAATTACTATACTTATTACTCTTATTATTATCAATCTAACTCATATTATTGGCCATATTTTGTGGATATGATCGATAGGACGACAATTACTATACGTATTACTCTTACTATTATTAATCTAACTCATACTATTAGCCACATTATGCTTATATGATCGATTGAACGACAATTACTATACTTATTACTCTTACTATTATCAATCTAACACATATTATTAGCCATATTATGCTTATATTATCGATAGAAGGACAATTACTATAGTTGTTACTCTTATTGTTATCAATCTAACTCATATTATTAGCCATATTATGCTTATATTATTAAAGGAACGACAATTACTATACTTGTTACTCTTATTATTATCAATCTAACTCATATTATTGGCCATATTATGTGGATATGATCGATAGGACGACAATTACTATACTTATTACTCTTATTATTATCAATCTAACTCATATTATTAGCCATATTATGCTTATATGATCGATAGAATGACAATTACTATACTTATTACTCTTACTATTATCAATCTAACTCATATTATTAGCCATATTATGCTTATATGATCGATTGAACGAGGATTACTGTACTTATCACTCTTATTATTACCAATCTGCCTCATATTATTAGCCATATTATGCTTATAGGATTGACAGAACGACAATTACTATACTTACTACTCTTACTATTATCAATCTAACTCATATTATTAGCCACATTATGCTTATATGATCGATTGAACGACACTTACTATACTTATTACTCTTATTATTATCATTCTAACTCATATTATTAGCCATATTATGATTATATTATCGATAGAACGATAATTACTATACTTGTTACTCTTATTATTATCAATCTTACTCATAATATCTGCTATATTATGCTTATATGATCGATAGAGAACGGCAATTACTATACTTATTACTCTTATTATTATCATTCTAACTCATATTATTAGCCATATTATGATTATATTGTCGATAGAACGACAATTACTATACTTGTTACTCTTATTATTATCAATCTTACTCATAATATCTGCCATATTATGCTTATATGATCGAGAGAACGGCAATTACTATACTTATTACTCTAATTATTATCAATCTAACTCATATTATTGGCCATATTATGTGGATATGATCGATAGGACGACAATTACTATACTCATTACTCTTATTATTATCAATCTAACTCATATTATTAACCATATTATGCAGATATGATAGATAGAACGACAATTACTATACTTATTACTCTTACTATTATCAATCTAACTCATATTATTAGCCATATTATGCTTATATTATCGATAGAACGACAATTACTACACTTGTTACTCTTATTATTATCAATCTAACTCATATTATTAGCCATATTATGCTTATATGATCGATAGAACGACAATTACTATACTTATTACTCTTATTATTATCAATCTAACTCATATTATTAACCATATTATGCTTATATTATCGATAGAACGACAATTGCTATACTTGTTACTCTTATTATTATCAATCTAACTCATATTATTAGCCATATTATGCTTATATTATTAAAGGAACGACAATTACTAAACTTGTTACTCTTATTATTATCAATCTAACTCATATTATTGGCCATATTATGTGGATATGATCGATAGGACGACAATTACTATACTTATTACTCTTATTATTATTAATCTAACTCATATTATTAGCCATATTATGGTTATATGATCGATAGAATGACAATTACTATACTTATTACTCTTATTATTATCAATCTAACTCATATTATTGGCCATATTATGTGGATATGATCGATAGAACGACAATTACTATACTTATTACTCTTATTATTATCAATCTAACTTATATTATTAGCCATATTATGATTATATGACCGATTGAACGACAATTACTATACTTGTTACTCTCATTATTATCAATCTAACTCATATTATTAGCCATATTATGCTTATATGATCGATAGAACGACAATTACTATAGTTGTTACTCTTATTATTATCAATCTAACTCATATTATTAGCCATATTATGCTTATATTATTAAAGGAACGACAATTACTAAACTTGTTACTCTTATTATTATCAATCTAACTCATATTATTGGCCATATTATGTGGATATGATCGATAGGACGACAATTACTATACTTATTACTCTTATTATTATCAATCTAACTCATATTATTAGCCATATTATGGTTATATGATCGATAGAATGACAATTACTATACTTATTACTCTTACTATTATCAATCTAACTCATATTATTAGCCATATTATGCTTATATGATCGATTGAACGAGGATTACTGTACTTATCACTCTTATTATTACCAATCTGCCTCATATTATTAGCCATATTATGCTTATATGATCGACAGAACGACAATTACTATACTTACTACTCTTACTGTTATCAATCTAACTCATATTATTAGCCACATTATGCTTATATGATCGATTGAACGACACTTACTATACTTATTACTCTTATTATTATCATTCTAACTCATATTATTAGCCATATTATGATTATATTATCGATAGAACGACAATTACTATACTTGTTACTCTTATTATTATCAATCTTACTCATAATATCTGCCATATTATGCTTATATGATCGATAGAACGGCAATTACTATACTTATTACTCTAATTATTATCAATCGAACTCATATTATTGGCCATATTATGTGGATATGATCGATAGGACGACAATTACTATTCGTATTACTCTTACTATTATTAATCTAACTCATATTATTAGCCACATTATGCTTATATGATCGATTGAACGACAATTACTATACTCATTACTCGTATTATTATCAATCTAACTCATATCATTAGCCATATTATGCTTATATGATCGATAGAACGACAATTACTATACTTATTACTCTTATTATTATCAATCTAACTCATATTATTAGCCATATTATGCTTATATGATCGATATAACGACAATTACTATACTTATTTCTCTTATTATTATCAATCTAACTGATATTATTGGCCATATTTTGTGGATATGATCGATTGAACGACACTTGCTATACTTATTACTCTTATTATTATCATTCTAACTCATATTATTAGCCATATTATGATTATATTATCGATAGAACGACAATTACTATACTTGTTACTCTTATTATTATCAATCTTACTCATAATATCTGCCATATTATGCTTATATGATCGATAGAACGGCAATTACTATACTTATTACTCTAATTATTATCAATCGAACTCATATTATTGGCCATATTATGTGGATATGATCGATAGGACGACAATTACTATTCGTATTACTCTTACTATTATTAATCTAACTCATATTATTAGCCACATTATGCTTATATGATCGATTGAACGACAATTACTATACTCATTACTCGTATTATTATCAATCTAACTCATATCATTAGCCATATTATGCTTATATGATCGATAGAACGACAATTACTATACTTATTACTCTTATTATTATCAATCTAACTCATATTATTGGCCATATTATGTGGATATGATCGATAGGACGATAATTACTATACTCATTACTCTTATTATTATCAATCTAACTCATATTATTAACCATATTATGCAGATATAATAGATAGAACGACAATTACTATACTTATTACTCTTACTATTATCAATCTAACTCATATTATTAGCCATATTATGCTTATATTATCGATAGAACGACAATTACTACACTTGTTACTCTTATTATTATCAATCTAACTCATATTATTAGCCATATTATGCTTATATGATCGATAGAACGACATTTACTATACTTATTACTCTTATTATTATCAATCTAACTTATATTATTAGCCATATTATGCTTATATGACCGATTGAACTACAATTACTATACTTGTTACTCCCATTATTATCAATCTAACTCATATTATTAGCCATATTATGCTTATATGATCGATAGAACGACAATTACTATACTTATTACTCTTATTATTATCAATCTAACTCATATTATTAGCCATATTATGCTTATATGATCGTTTGAACGAGGATTACTGTACTTATCAATCTTATTATTACCAATCTGCCTCATATTATTAGCCATATTATGCTTATATGATCGACAGAACGACAATTACTATACTTATTACTCTTACTATTATCAATCTAACTCATATTATTAGCCACATTATGCTTATATGATCGATTGAACGACACTTACTATACTTATTACTCTTATTATTATCATTCTAACTCATATTATTAGCCATATTATGATTATATTATCGATAGAACGACAATTACTATACTTGTTACTCTTATTATTATCAATCTTACTCATAATATCTGCCATATTATGCTTATATGATCGATAGAACGGCAATTACTATACTTATTACTCTAATTATTATCAATCGAACTCATATTATTGGCCATATTATGTGGATATGATCGATAGGACGACAATTACTATTCGTATTACTCTTACTATTATTAATCTAACTCATATTATTAGCCACATTATGCTTATATGATCGATTGAACGACAATTACTATACTCATTACTCTTATTATTATCAATCTAACTCATATTATTAGCCATATTATGCTTATATGATCGATAGAACGACAATTACTATACTTATTACTCTTATTATTATCAATCTAACTCATATTATTAGCCATATTATGCTTATATGATCGATAGAACGACAATTACTATACTTATTACTCTTATTATTATCAATCTAACTCATATTATTGTCCATATTTTGTGGATATGATCGATAGGACGACAATTACTATACGTATTACTCTTACTATTATTAATCTAACTCATATTATTAGCCACATTATGCTTATATGATCGATTGAACGACAATTACTATACTTATTACTCTTACTATTATCAATCTAACACATATTATTAGCCATAT
Organism: Megachile rotundata; assembly: GCF_050947335.1. Classification (NCBI taxonomy): domain Eukaryota; kingdom Metazoa; phylum Arthropoda; class Insecta; order Hymenoptera; family Megachilidae; genus Megachile; species Megachile rotundata. The sequence goes on from NW_027473835.1 coordinate 8,539, forward strand.
TATGCTTATATTATCGATAGAAGGACAATTACTATAGTTGTTACTCTTATTATTATCAATCTAACTAATATTATTAAACATATTATGCAGATATGATCGGTAGAACGACAATCACTATGCCTATTACTCTTGCTATTATCAATCGAACTCACATTATTAGCCATATTATGCTTATATGATCGATTGAACGACAATTAATATACTTGTTACGCTTACTATTATCAATCTAACTCATATTATTAGCCATATTATGCTTATATTATCGAAAGAAGGACAATTACTATAGTTGTTACTCTTATTATTATCAATCTAACTCATATTATTAGCCATATTATGCTTATATTATTAAAGGAACGACAATTACTATACTTGTTACTCTTATTATTATCAATCTAACTCATATTATTAGCCATATTATGCTTATATGATCGATAGGACGACAATTACTATACTCATTACTCTTATTATTATCAAACTAACTCATATTATTAACCATATTATGCAGATATGATAGATAGAACGACAATTACTATTCTTATTACTCTTACTATTATCAATCTAACTCATATTATTAGCCATATTATGCTTATATTATCGATAGAACGACAATTACTACACTTGTTACTCTTATTATTATCAATCTAACTCATATTATTAGCCATATTATGCTTATATGATCGATAGAACGACAATTACTATACTTATTACTCTTATTATTATCAATCTAACTCATATTATTGGCCATATTATGTGGATATGATTGATAGGACGACAATTACTATACTTATTACTCTTACTATTATCAATCTAACTCATATTATTGGCCATATTATGTGGATATGATCGATTGAACGAGGATTACTGTACTTATCACTCTTATTATTACCAATCTGCCTCATATTATTAGCCATATTATGCTTATATGATCGACAGAACGACAATTACTATACTTATTACTCTTACTATTATCAATCTAACTCATATTATTAGCCACATTATGCTTATATGATCGATTGAACGACACTTACTATACTTATTACTCTTTTTATTATCATTCTAACTCATATTATTAGCCATATTATGATTATATTATCGATAGAACGACAATTACTATACTTGTTACTCTTATTATTATCAATCTTACTCATAATATCTGCCATATTATGCTTATATGATCGATAGAACGGCAATTACAATACTTATTACTCTAATTATTATCAATCGAACTCATATTATTGGCCATATTATGTGGATATGATCGATAGGACGACAATTACTATACTCATTACTCTTATTATTATCAATCTAACTCATATTATTAACCATATTATGCAGATATGATAGATAGAACGACAATTACTATACTTATTTCTCTTACTATTATCAATCTAACTCATATTATTAGCCATATTATGCTTATATTATCGATAGAACGACAATTACTACACTTGTTACTCTTATTATTATCAATCTAACTCATATTATTAGCCATATTATGCTTATATGATCGATAGAACGACAATTACTATACTTATTACTCTTATTATTATCAATCTAACTCATATTATTGGCCATATTATGTGGATATGATTGATAGGACGACTATTACTATATTTATTACTCTTACTATTATCAATCTAACTCATATTATTGGCCATATTATGTGGATATGATCGATTGAACGAGGATTACTGTACTTATCACTCTTATTATTACCAATCTGCCTCATATTATTAGCCATATTATGCTTATATGATCGACAGAACGACAATTACTATACTTATTACTCCTACTATTATCAATCTAACTCATATTATTAGCCACATTATGCTTATATGATCGATTGAACGACACTTACTATACTTATTACTCTTATTATTATCATTCTAACTCATATTATTAGCCATATTATGATTATATTATCGATAGAACGACAATTACTATACTTGTTACTCTTATTATTATCAATCTTACTCATAATATCTGCCATATTATGCTTATATGATCGATAGAACGGCAATTACTATACTTATTACTCTAATTATTATCAATCGAACTCATATTATTGGCCATATTATGTGGATATGATCGATAGGATGACAATTACTATTCGTATTACTCTTACTATTATTAATCTAACTCATATTATTAGCCACATTATGCTTATATGATCGATTGAACGACAATTACTATACTCATTACTCTTATTATTATCAATCTAACTCATATTATTAGCCATATTATGCTTATATGATCGATAGAACGACAATTACTATACTTATTACTCTTATTATTATCAATCTAACTCATATTATTAGCCATATTATGCTTATATGATCGATAGAACGACAATTACTATACTTATTACTCTTATTATTATCAATCTAACTCATATTATTGGCCATATTTTGTGGATATGATCGATAGGACGACAATTACTATACGTATTACTCTTACTATTATTAATCTAACTCATATTATTAGCCACATTATGCTTATATGATCGATTGAACGACAATTACTATACTTATTACTCTTACTATTATCAATCTAACACATATTATTAGCCATATTATGCTTATATTATCGATAGAAGGACAATTACTATAGTTGTTACTCTTATTATTATCAATCTAACTGATATTATTAAACATATTATGCAGATATGATCGGTAGAACGACAATCACTATACCTATTACTCTTGCTATTATCAATCGAACTCACATTATTAGCCATATTATGCTTATATGATCGATTGAACGACAATTAATATACTTGTTACGCTTACTATTATCAATCTAACTCATATTATTAGCCATATTATGCTTATATTATCGAAAGAAGGACAATTACTATAGCTGTTACTCTTATTATTATCAATCTAACTCATATTATTAGCCATATTATGCTTATATTATTAAAGGAACGACAATTACTATACTTGTTACTCTTATTATTATCAATCTAACTCATATTATTGGCCATATTATGTGGATATGATCGATAGGACGACAATTGCTATACTTATTACTCTTACTATTATCAATCTAACTCATATTATTTCCATATTATGCAGATATGATCGATAGAACGACAATTACTATACTTATTACTCTTATTATTATCAATCTAACTTATATTATTAGCCATATTATGATTATATGACCGATTGAACGACAATTACTATACTTGTTACTCTTACTATTATCAATCTAACTCATATTATTAGCCATATTAAGCTTATATGATCGATAGAACGACAATTACTATACTTATTACTCTTATTATTATCAATCTAACTCATATTATTAGCCATATTATGCTTATATGATCGATAGAACGACAATTAATACACTTGTTACTCTTATTATTATCAATCGAACTCATATTATTAGCCAGATTATGCTTATATGATCGATTGAACGACAATTACTATACTTGTTACGCTTATTATTATCAATCTAACTCATATTATTAGCCATATTATGCCTATATTATCGAAAGAAGGACAATTACTATAGTTGTTACTCTTATTATTATCAATCTAACTCATATTATTAGCCATATTATGCTTATATGATCGATAGAACGACAATTACTATACTTACTACTCTTATTATTATCAATCTAACTCATATAATTGGCCATATTATGTGGATATGATCGATAGGACGACAATTACTATACGTATTACTCTTATTATTATCAATCTAACTAATATTATTTGCCATGTTATGCTTATATGATCTATAGAACGACAATTACTATACTTATTACTCTTATTATTATCAATCTAACTCATATTATTAGCCATATTATGCTTATATGATCGATAGAACGTCAATTACTATACTTATTACTCTTATTATTATCAATCTAACTCATATTATTGGCCATATTATGTGGATATGATCGATAGGACGACAATTACTATTCGTATTACTGTTACTATTATTAATCTAACTCATATTATTAGCCACATTATGCTTATATGATCGATTGAACGACAATTACTATACTCATTACTCTTATTATTATCAATCTAACTCATATTATTAGCCATATTATGCTTATATGATCGATAGAACGACAATTACTATACTTATTACTCTTATTATTATCAATCTAACTCATATTATTAACCATATTATGCTTATATTATCGATAGAACGACAATTGCTATACCTGTTACTCTTATTATTATCAATCTAACTCATATTATTAGCCATATTATGCTTATATGATCGATAGAATGACAATTACTATACTTATTACTCTTACTATTATCAATCTAACTCATATTATTAGCCATATTATGCTTATATGATCGATTGAACAACAATTACTATACTTATTACTCTTACTATTATCAATCTAACTCATATTATTAGCCACATTATGCTTATATGATCGATAGAACGACAATTACTATACTTGTTACTCTTATTATTGTCAATCTTACTCATAATATCAGCCATATTATGCTTATATGATCGATAGAACGGCAATTACTATACTTATTACTCTAATTATTATCAATCGAACTCATATTATTGGCCATATTATGTGGATATGATCGATAGGACGACAATTACTATTCGTATTACTCTTACTATTATTAATCTAACTCATATTATTAGCCACATTATGCTTATATGATCGATTGAACGACAATTACTATACTTATTACTCTTATTATTATCAATCTAACTCATATTATTAGCCATATTATGCTTATATGATCGATAGAAAAACAATTACTATACTTGTTCCTCTTATTATTATCAATCTAACTCATATTATTTGCCATATTATGCTTATATGATCGACAGAACGACAATTACTAAACTTATTACTCTTATTATTATCAATCTAACTCATATTATTAGCCATATTATGCTTATATTATCGATAGAACGACAATTGCTATACTTGTTACTCTTATTATTATCAATCTAACTCATATTATTAGCCATATTATGCTTATATGATCGATAGGACGACAATTACTATACTCATTACTCTTATTATTATCAAACTAACTCATATTATTAACCATATTATGCAGATATGATAGATAGAACGACAATTACTATACTTATTACTCTTACTATTATCAATCTAACTCATATTATTAGCCATATTATGCTTATATTATCGATAGAACGACAATTACTACACTTGTTACTCTTATTATTATCAATCTAACTCATATTATTAGCCATATTATGCTTATATGATCGATAGAACGACAATTACTATACTTATTACTCTTATTATTATCAATCTAACTCATATTATTGGCCATATTATGTGGATATGATTGATAGGACGACAATTACTATACTTATTACTCTTACTATTATCAATCTAACTCATATTATTGGCCATATTATGTGGATATGATCGATTGAACGAGGATTACTGTACTTATCACTCTCATTATTACCAATCTGCCTCATATTATTAGCCATATTATGCTTATATGATCGACAGAACGACAATTACTATACTTATTACTCTTACTATTATCAATCTAACTCATATTATTAGCCACATTATGCTTATATGATCGATTGAACGACACTTACTATACTTATTACTCTTATTATTATCATTCTAACTCATATTATTAGCCATATTATGATTATATTATCGATAGAACGACAATTACTATACTTGTTACTCTTATTATTATCAATCTTACTCATAATATCTGCCATATTATGCTTATATGATCGATAGAACGGCAATTACAATACTTATTACTCTAATTATTATCAATCGAACTCATATTATTGGCCATATTATGTGGATATGATCGATAGGACGACAATTACTATACTCATTACTCTTATTATTATCAATCTAACTCATATTATTAACCATATTATGCAGATATGATAGATAGAACGACAATTACTATACTTATTACTCTTACTATTATCAATCTAACTCATATTATTAGCCATATTATGCTTATATTATCGATAGAACGACAATTACTACACTTGTTACTCTTATTATTATCAATCTAACTCATATTATTAGCCATATTATGCTTATATGATCGATAGAACGACAATTACTATACTTATTACTCTTATTATTATCAATCTAACTCATATTATTGGCCATATTTTGTGGATATGATCGATAGGACGACAATTACTATACGTATTACTCTTACTATTATTAATCTAACTCATATTATTAGCCACATTATGCTTATATGATCGATTGAACGACAATTACTATACTTATTACTCTTACTATTATCAATCTAACACATATTATTAGCCATATTATGCTTATATTATCGATAGAAGGACAATTACTATAGTTGTTACTCTTATTATTATCAATCTAACTGATATTATTAAACATATTATGCAGATATGATCGGTAGAACGACAATCACTATACCTATTACTCTTGCTATTATCAATCGAACTCACATTATTAGCCATATTATGCTTATATGATCGATTGAACGACAATTAATATACTTGTTACGCTTACTATTATCAATCTAACTCATATTATTAGCCATATTATGCTTATATTATCGAAAGAAGGACAATTACTATAGTTGTTACTCTTATTATTATCAATCTAACTCATATTATTAGCCATATTATGCTTATATTATTAAAGGAACGACAATTACTATACTTATTACTCTTACTATTATCAATCTAACTCATATTATTTCCATATTATGCAGATATGATCGATAGAACGACAATTACTATACTTATTACTCTTATTATTATCAATCTAACTTATATTATTAGCCATATTATGATTATATGACCGATTGAACGACAATTACTATACTTGTTACTCTTACTATTATCAATCTAACTCATATTATTGGCCATATTAAGCTTATATGATCGATAGAACGACAATTACTATACTTATTACTCTTATTATTATCAATCTAACTCATATTATTAGCCATATTATGCTTATATGATCGATAGAACGACAATTAATACACTTGTTACTCTTATTATTATCAATCGAACTCATATTATTAGCCAGATTATGCTTATATGATCGATTGAACGACAATTACTATACTTGTTACGCTTATTATTATCAATCTAACTCATATTATTAGCCATATTATGCCTATATTATCGAAAGAAGGACAATTACTATAGTTGTTACTCTTATTATTATCAATCTAACTCATATTATTAGCCATATTATGCTTATATGATCGATAGAACGACAATTACTATACTTACTACTCTTATTATTATCAATCTAACTCATATAATTGGCCATATTATGTGGATATGATCGATAGGACGACAATTACTATACGTATTACTCTTATTATTATCAATCTAACTAATATTATTTGCCATGTTATGCTTATATGATCTATAGAACGACAATTACTATACTTATTACTCTTATTATTATCAATCTAACTCATATTATTAGCCATATTATGCTTATATGATCGATAGAACGTCAATTACTATACTTATTACTCTTATTATTATCAATCTAACTCATATTATTGGCCATATTATGTGGATATGATCGATAGGACGACAATTACTATTCGTATTACTGTTACTATTATTAATCTAACTCATATTATTAGCCACATTATGCTTATATGATCGATTGAACGACAATTACTATACTCATTACTCTTATTATTATCAATCTAACTCATATTATTAGCCATATTATGCTTATATGATCGATAGAACGACAATTACTATACTTATTACTCTTATTATTATCAATCTAACTCATATTATTAACCATATTATGCTTATATTATCGATAGAACGACAATTGCTATACCTGTTACTCTTATTATTATCAATCTAACTCATATTATTAGCCATATTATGCTTATATGATCGATAGAATGACAATTACTATACTTATTACTCTTACTATTATCAATCTAACTCATATTATTAGCCATATTATGCTTATATGATCGATTGAACAACAATTACTATACTTATTACTCTTACTATTATCAATCTAACTCATATTATTAGCCACATTATGCTTATATGATCGATAGAACGACAATTACTATACTTGTTACTCTTATTATTGTCAATCTTACTCATAATATCAGCCATATTATGCTTATATGATCGATAGAACGGCAATTACTATACTTATTACTCTAATTATTATCAATCGAACTCATATTATTGGCCATATTATGTGGATATGATCGATAGGACGACAATTACTATTCGTATTACTCTTACTATTATTAATCTAACTCATATTATTAGCCACATTATGCTTATATGATCGATTGAACGACAATTACTATACTTATTACTCTTATTATTATCAATCTAACTCATATTATTAGCCATATTATGCTTATATGATCGATAGAAAAACAATTACTATACTTGTTCCTCTTATTATTATCAATCTAACTCATATTATTTGCCATATTATGCTTATATGATCGACAGAACGACAATTACTAAACTTATTACTCTTATTATTATCAATCTAACTCATATTATTAGCCATATTATGCTTATATTATCGATAGAACGACAATTGCTATACTTGTTACTCTTATTATTATCAATCTAACTCATATTATTAGCCATATTATGCTTATATGATCGATAGGACGACAATTACTATACTCATTACTCTTATTATTATCAAACTAACTCATATTATTAACCATATTATGCAGATATGATAGATAGAACGACAATTACTATACTTATTACTCTTACTATTATCAATCTAACTCATATTATTAGCCATATTATGCTTATATTATCGATAGAACGACAATTACTACACTTGTTACTCTTATTATTATCAATCTAACTCATATTATTAGCCATATTATGCTTATATGATCGATAGAACGACAATTACTATACTTATTACTCTTATTATTATCAATCTAACTCATATTATTGGCCATATTATGTGGATATGATTGATAGGACGACAATTACTATACTTATTACTCTTACTATTATCAATCTAACTCATATTATTGGCCATATTATGTGGATATGATCGATTGAACGAGGATTACTGTACTTATCACTCTCATTATTACCAATCTGCCTCATATTATTAGCCATATTATGCTTATATGATCGACAGAACGACAATTACTATACTTATTACTCTTACTATTATCAATCTAACTCATATTATTAGCCACATTATGCTTATATGATCGATTGAACGACACTTACTATACTTATTACTCTTATTATTATCATTCTAACTCATATTATTAGCCATATTATGATTATATTATCGATAGAACGACAATTACTATACTTGTTACTCTTATTATTATCAATCTTACTCATAATATCTGCCATATTATGCTTATATGATCGATAGAACGGCAATTACAATACTTATTACTCTAATTATTATCAATCGAACTCATATTATTGGCCATATTATGTGGATATGATCGATAGGACGACAATTACTATACTCATTACTCTTATTATTATCAATCTAACTCATATTATTAACCATATTATGCAGATATGATAGATAGAACGACAATTACTATACTTATTACTCTTACTATTATCAATCTAACTCATATTATTAGCCATATTATGCTTATATTATCGATAGAACGACAATTACTACACTTGTTACTCTTATTATTATCAATCTAACTCATATTATTAGCCATATTATGCTTATATGATCGATAGAACGACAATTACTATACTTATTACTCTTATTATTATCAATCTAACTCATATTATTAGCCATATTATGCTTATATTATCGATAGAACGACAATTGCTATACTTGTTACTCTTATTATTATCAATCTAACTCATATTATTAGCCATATTATGCTTATATGATCGATAGGACGACAATTACTATACTCATTACTCTTATTATTATCAAACTAACTCATATTATTAACCATATTATGCAGATATGATAGATAGAACGACAATTACTATACATATTACTCTTACTATTATCAATCTAACTCATATTATTAGCCATATTATGCTTATATTATCGATAGAACCACAATTACTACACTTGTTACTCTTATTATTATCAATCTAACTCATATTATTAGCCATATTATGCTTATATGATCGATAGAACGACAATTACTATACTTATTACTCTTATTATTATCAATCTAACTCATATTATTGGCCATATTATGTGGATATGATTGATAGGACGACAATTACTATACTTATTACTCTTACTATTATCAATCTAACTCATATTATTGGCCATATTATGTGGATATGATCGATTGAACGAGGATTACTGTACTTATCACTCTCATTATTACCAATCTGCCTCATATTATTAGCCATATTATGCTTATATGATCGACAGAACGACAATTACTATACTTATTACTCTTACTATTATCAATCTAACTCATATTATTAGCCACATTACGCTTATATGATCGATTGAACGACACTTACTATACTTATTACTCTTATTATTATCATTCTAACTCATATTATTAGCCATATTATGATTATATTATCGATAGAACGACAATTACTATACTTGTTACTCTTATTATTATCAATCTTACTCATAATATCTGCCATATTATGCTTATATGATCGATAGAACGGCAATTACAATACTTATTACTCTAATTATTATCAATCGAACTCATATTATTGGCCATATTATGTGGATATGATCGATAGGACGACAATTACTATACTCATTACTCTTATTATTATCGATCTAACTCATATTATTAACCATATTATGCAGATATGATAGATAGAACGACAATTACTATACTTATTACTCTTACTATTATCAATCTAACTCATATTATTAGCCATATTATGCTTATATTATCGATAGAACGACAATTACTACACTTGTTACTCTTATTATTATCAATCTAACTCATATTATTAGCCATATTATGCTTATATGATCGATAGAACGACAATTACTATACTTATTACTCTTATTATTATCAATCTAACTCATATTATTGGCCATATTTTGTGGATATGATCGATAGGACGACAATTACTATACGTATTACTCTTACTATTATTAATCTAACTCATATTATTAGCCACATTATGCTTATATGATCGATTGAACGACAATTACTATACTTATTACTCTTACTATTATCAATCTAACACATATTATTAGCCATATTATGCTTATATTATCGATAGAAGGACAATTACTATAGTTGTTACTCTTATTATTATCAATCTAACTGATATTATTAAACATATTATGCAGATATGATCGGTAGAACGACAATCACTATACCTATTACTCTTGCTATTATCAATCGAACTCACATTATTAGCCATATTATGCTTATATGATCGATTGAACGACAATTAATATACTTGTTACGCTTACTATTATCAATCTAACTCATATTATTAGCCATATTATGCTTATATTATCGAAAGAAGGACAATTACTATAGTTGTTACTCTTATTATTATCAATCTAACTCATATTATTAGCCATATTATGCTTATATTATTAAAGGAACGACAATTACTATACTTGTTACTCTTATTATTATCAATCTAACTCATATTATTGGCCATATTATGTGGATATGATCGATAGGACGACAATTGCTATACTTATTACTCTTACTATTATCAATCTAACTCATATTATTTCCATATTATGCAGATATGATCGATAGAACGACAATTACTATACTTATTACTCTTATTATTATCAATCTAACTTATATTATTAGCCATATTATGATTATATGACCGATTGAACGACAATTACTATACTTGTTACTCTTACTATTATCAATCTAACTCATATTATTAGCCATATTAAGCTTATATGATCGATAGAACGACAATTACTATACTTATTACTCTTATTATTATCAATCTAACTCATATTATTAGCCATATTATGCTTATATGATCGATAGAACGACAATTAATACACTTGTTACTCTTATTATTATCAATCGAACTCATATTATTAGCCAGATTATGCTTATATGATCGATTGAACGACAATTACTATACTTGTTACGCTTATTATTATCAATCTAACTCATATTATTAGCCATATTATGCCTATATTATCGAAAGAAGGACAATTACTATAGTTGTTACTCTTATTATTATCAATCTAACTCATATTATTAGCCATATTATGCTTATATGATCGATAGAACGACAATTACTATACTTACTACTCTTATTATTATCAATCTAACTCATATAATTGGCCATATTATGTGGATATGATCGATAGGACGACAATTACTATACGTATTACTCTTATTATTATCAATCTAACTAATATTATTTGCCATGTTATGCTTATATGATCTATAGAACGACAATTACTATACTTATTACTCTTATTATTATCAATCTAACTCATATTATTAGCCATATTATGCTTATATGATCGATAGAACGTCAATTACTATACTTATTACTCTTATTATTATCAATCTAACTCATATTATTGGCCATATTATGTGGATATGATCGATAGGACGACAATTACTATTCGTATTACTGTTACTATTATTAATCTAACTCATATTATTAGCCACATTATGCTTATATGATCGATTGAACGACAATTACTATACTCATTACTCTTATTATTATCAATCTAACTCATATTATTAGCCATATTATGCTTATATGATCGATAGAACGACAATTACTACACTTATTACTCTTATTATTATCAATCTAACTCATATTATTAACCATATTATGCTTATATTATCGATAGAACGACAATTGCTATACCTGTTACTCTTATTATTATCAATCTAACTCATATTATTAGCCATATTATGCTTATATGATCGATAGAATGACAATTACTATACTTATTACTCTTACTATTATCAATCTAACTCATATTATTAGCCATATTATGCTTATATGATCGATTGAACAACAATTACTATACTTATTACTCTTACTATTATCAATCTAACTCATATTATTAGCCACATTATGCTTATATGATCGATAGAACGACAATTACTATACTTGTTACTCTTATTATTGTCAATCTTACTCATAATATCAGCCATATTATGCTTATATGATCGATAGAACGGCAATTACTATACTTATTACTCTAATTATTATCAATCGAACTCATATTATTGGCCATATTATGTGGATATGATCGATAGGACGACAATTACTATTCGTATTACTCTTACTATTATTAATCTAACTCATATTATTAGCCACATTATGCTTATATGATCGATTGAACGACAATTACTATACTTATTACTCTTATTATTATCAATCTAACTCATATTATTAGCCATATTATGCTTATATGATCGATAGAAAAACAATTACTATACTTGTTCCTCTTATTATTATCAATCTAACTCATATTATTTGCCATATTATGCTTATATGATCGACAGAACGACAATTACTAAACTTATTACTCTTATTATTATCAATCTAACTCATATTATTAGCCATATTATGCTTATATTATCGATAGAACGACAATTGCTATACTTGTTACTCTTATTATTATCAATCTAACTCATATTATTAGCCATATTATGCTTATATGATCGATAGGACGACAATTACTATACTCATTACTCTTATTATTATCAAACTAACTCATATTATTAACCATATTATGCAGATATGATAGATAGAACGACAATTACTATACTTATTACTCTTACTATTATCAATCTAACTCATATTATTAGCCATATTATGCTTATATTATCGATAGAACGACAATTACTACACTTGTTACTCTTATTATTATCAATCTAACTCATATTATTAGCCATATTATGCTTATATGATCGATAGAACGACAATTACTATACTTATTACTCTTATTATTATCAATCTAACTCATATTATTGGCCATATTATGTGGATATGATTGATAGGACGACAATTACTATACTTATTACTCTTACTATTATCAATCTAACTCATATTATTGGCCATATTATGTGGATATGATCGATTGAACGAGGATTACTGTACTTATCACTCTCATTATTACCAATCTGCCTCATATTATTAGCCATATTATGCTTATATGATCGACAGAACGACAATTACTATACTTATTACTCTTACTATTATCAATCTAACTCATATTATTAGCCACATTATGCTTATATGATCGATTGAACGACACTTACTATACTTATTACTCTTATTATTATCATTCTAACTCATATTATTAGCCATATTATGATTATATTATCGATAGAACGACAATTACTATACTTGTTACTCTTATTATTATCAATCTTACTCATAATATCTGCCATATTATGCTTATATGATCGATAGAACGGCAATTACAATACTTATTACTCTAATTATTATCAATCGAACTCATATTATTGGCCATATTATGTGGATATGATCGATAGGACGACAATTACTATACTCATTACTCTTATTATTATCAATCTAACTCATATTATTAACCATATTATGCAGATATGATAGATAGAACGACAATTACTATACTTATTACTCTTACTATTATCAATCTAACTCATATTATTAGCCATATTATGCTTATATTATCGATAGAACGACAATTACTACACTTGTTACTCTTATTATTATCAATCTAACTCATATTATTAGCCATATTATGCTTATATGATCGATAGAACGACAATTACTATACTTATTACTCTTATTATTATCAATCTAACTCATATTATTAGCCATATTATGCTTATATTATCGATAGAACGACAATTGCTATACTTGTTACTCTTATTATTATCAATCTAACTCATATTATTAGCCATATTATGCTTATATGATCGATAGGACGACAATTACTATACTCATTACTCTTATTATTATCAAACTAACTCATATTATTAACCATATTATGCAGATATGATAGATAGAACGACAATTACTATACATATTACTCTTACTATTATCAATCTAACTCATATTATTAGCCATATTATGCTTATATTATCGATAGAACGACAATTACTACACTTGTTACTCTTATTATTATCAATCTAACTCATATTATTAGCCATATTATGCTTATATGATCGATAGAACGACAATTACTATACTTATTACTCTTATTATTATCAATCTAACTCATATTATTGGCCATATTATGTGGATATGATTGATAGGACGACAATTACTATACTTATTACTCTTACTATTATCAATCTAACTCATATTATTGGCCATATTATGTGGATATGATCGATTGAACGAGGATTACTGTACTTATCACTCTCATTATTACCAATCTGCCTCATATTATTAGCCATATTATGCTTATATGATCGACAGAACGACAATTACTATACTTATTACTCTTACTATTATCAATCTAACTCATATTATTAGCCACATTACGCTTATATGATCGATTGAACGACACTTACTATACTTATTACTCTTATTATTATCATTCTAACTCATATTATTAGCCATATTATGATTATATTATCGATAGAACGACAATTACTATACTTATTACTCTTATTATTATCAATCTAACTCATATTATTAGCCATATTATGCTTATATTATCGATAGAACGACAATTGCTATACTTGTTACTCTTATTATTATCAATCTAACTCATATTATTAGCCATATTATGCTTATATGATCGATAGGACGACAATTACTATACTCATTACTCTTATTATTATCAAACTAACTCATATTATTAACCATATTATGCAGATATGATAGATAGAACGACAATTACTATACATATTACTCTTACTATTATCAATCTAACTCATATTATTAGCCATATTATGCTTATATTATCGATAGAACGACAATTACTACACTTGTTACTCTTATTATTATCAATCTAACTCATATTATTAGCCATATTATGCTTATATGATCGATAGAACGACAATTACTATACTTATTACTCTTATTATTATCAATCTAACTCATATTATTGGCCATATTATGTGGATATGATTGATAGGACGACAATTACTATACTTATTACTCTTACTATTATCAATCTAACTCATATTATTGGCCATATTATGTGGATATGATCGATTGAACGAGGATTACTGTACTTATCACTCTCATTATTACCAATCTGCCTCATATTATTAGCCATATTATGCTTATATGATCGACAGAACGACAATTACTATACTTATTACTCTTACTATTATCAATCTAACTCATATTATTAGCCACATTACGCTTATATGATCGATTGAACGACACTTACTATACTTATTACTCTTATTATTATCATTCTAACTCATATTATTAGCCATATTATGATTATATTATCGATAGAACGACAATTACTATACTTATTACTCTTATTATTATCAATCTAACTCATATTATTAGCCATATTATGCTTATATTATCGATAGAACGACAATTGCTATACTTGTTACTCTTATTATTATCAATCTAACTCATGTTATTAGCCATATTATGCTTATATGATCGATAGGACGACAATTACTATACTCATTACTCTTATTATTATCAAACTAACTCATATTATTAACCATATTATGCAGATATGATAGATAGAACGACAATTACTATACTTATTACTCTTACTATTATCAATCTAACTCATATTATTAGCCATATTATGCTTATATTATCGATAGAACGACAATTACTACACTTGTTACTCTTATTATTATCAATCTAACTCATATTATTAGCCATATTATGCTTATATGATCGATAGAACGACAATTACTATACTTATTACTCTTATTATTATCAATCTAACTCATATTATTGGCCATATTATGTGGATATGATTGATAGGACGACAATTACTATACTTATTACTCTTACTATTATCAATCTAACTCATATTATTGGCCATATTATGTGGATATGATCGATTGAACGAGGATTACTGTACTTATCACTCTTATTATTACCAATCTGCCTCATATTATTAGCCATATTATGCTTATATTATCGATAGAACGACAATTACTACACTTGTTACTCTTATTATTATCAATCTAACTCATATTATTAGCCATATTATGCTTATATGATCGATAGAACGACAATTACTATACTTATTACTCTTATTATTATCAATCTAACTCATATTATTGGCCATATTATGTGGATATGATTGATTGGACGACAATTACTATACTTATTACTCTTACTATTATCAATCTAACTCATATTATTGGCCATATTATGTGGATATGATCGATTGAACGAGGATTACTGTACTTATCACTCTTATTATTACCAATCTGCCTCATATTATTAGCCATATCATGCTTATATGATCGACAGAACGACAATTACTATACTTATTACTCTTACTATTATCAATCTAACTCATATTATTGGCCATATTATGTGGATATGATCGATTGAACGAGGATTACTGTACTTATCACTCTTATTATTACCAATCTGCCTCATATTATTAGCCATATTATGCTTATATTATCGATAGAACGACAATTACTACACTTGTTACTCTTATTATTATCAATCTAACTCATATTATTAGCCATATTATGCTTATATGATCGATAGAACGACAATTACTATACTTATTACTCTTATTATTATCAATCTAACTCATATTATTGGCCATATTATGTGGATATGATTGATAGGACAATTACTATACTTATTACTCTTACTATTATCAATCTAACTCATATTATTGGCCATATTATGTGGATATGATCGATTGAACGAGGATTACTGTACTTATCACTCTTATTATTACCAATCTGCCTCATATTATTAGCCATATTATGCTTATATGATCGACAGAACGACAATTACTATACTTATTACTCTTACTATTATCAATCTAACTCATATTATTAACCACATTATGCTTATATGATCGATTGAACGACACTTACTATACTTATTACTGTTATTATTATCATTCTAACTCGTATTATTAGCCATATTATGATTATATTATCGATAGAACGACAATTACTATACTTGTTACTCTTATTATTATCAATCTTACTCATAATATCTGCCATATTATGCTTATATGATCGATAGAACGGCAATTACAATACTTATTACTCTAATTATTATCAATCGAACTCCTATTATTGGCCATATTATGTGGATATGATCGATAGGACGACAATTACTATTCGTATTACTCTTACTATTATTAATCTAACTCATATTATTAGCCACATTATGCTTATATGATCGATTGAACGACAATTACTATACTCATTACTCTTATTATTGTCAATCTAACTCATATTATTAGCCATATTATGCTTATATGATCGATAGAACGACAATTACTATACTTATTACTCTAATTATTATCAATCTAACTCATATTATTAGCCATATTATGCTTATATGATCGATAGAACGACAATTACTATACTTATTACTCTTATTATTATCAATCTAACTCATATTATTGGCCATATTTTGTGGATATGATCGATAGGACGACAATTACTATACTTATTACTCTTATTATTATCAATCTGACTTATATTATTAGCCATATTATGCTTATATGACCGATTGAACGACAATTACTATACTTGTTACTCTCATTATTATCAATCTAACTCATATTATTAGCCATATTATGCTTATATGATCGATAGAACGACAATTACTATACTTATTACTCTTATTATTATCAATCTAACTCATATTATTGGCCATATTATGTGGATATGATCGATAGGACGACAATTACTATACTCATTACTCTTATTATTATCAATCTAACTCATATTATTAACCATATTATGCAGATATGATAGATAGAACGGCAATTACTATACTTATTACTCTTACTATTATCAATCTAACTCATATTATTAGCCATATTATGCTTATATTATCGATAGAACGACAATTACTACACTTGTTACTCTTATTATTATCAATCTAACTCATATTATTAGCCATATTATGCTTATATGATCGATAGAACGACAATTTCTATACTTATTACTCTTATTATTATCAATCTAACTCATATTATTAACCATATTATGCTTATATTATCGATAGAACGACAATTGCTATACTTGTTACTCTTATTATTATCAATCTAACTCATATTATTAGCCATATTATGCTTATATGATCGATAGAATGACAATTACTATACTTATTACTCTTACTATTATCAATCTAACTCACATTATTAGCTATATTATGCTTATATGATCGATTGAACGACAATTACTATAGTTATTACTCTTACTATTATCAATCTAACTCATATTATTAGCCACATTATGCTTATATGATTGATAGAACGACAATTACTATACTTGTTACTCTTATTATTGTCAATCTTACTCATAATATCAGCCATATTATGCTTATATGATCGATAGAACGGCAATTACTATACTTATTACTCTAATTATTATCAATCGAACTCTTATTATTGGCCATATTATGTGGATATGATCGATAGGACGACAATTACTATTCGTATTACTCTTATTATTATCAATCTAACTCATATTATTAGCCATATTATGCTTATATGATCGATAGAAAAACAATTACTATACTTGTTCCTCTTATTATTATCAATCTAACTCATATTATTTGCCATATTATGCTTATATGATCGACAGAACGACAATTACTAAACTTATTACTCTTATTATTATCAATCTAACTCATATTATTAGCCATATTATGCTTATATTATCGATAGAACGACAATTGCTATACTTGTTACTCTTATTATTATCAATCTAACTCATATTATTAGCCATATTATGCTTATATTATCGATAGAACGACAATTGCTATACTTGTTACTCTTATTATTATCAATCTAACTCATATTATTAGCCATATTATGCTTATATGATCGATAGGACGACAATTACTATACTCATTACTCTTATTATTATCAAACTAACTCATATTATTAACCATATTATGCAGATATGATAGATAGAACGACAATTACTATACTTATTACTCTTACTATTATCAATCTAACTCATATTATTAGCCATATTATGCTTATATTATCGATAGAACGACAATTACTACACTTGTTACTCTTATTATTATCAATCTAACTCATATTATTAGCCATATTATGCTTATATGATCGATAGAACGACAATTACTATACTTATTACTCTTATTATTATCAATCTAACTCATATTATTGGCCATATTATGTGGATATGATTGATAGGACGACAATTACTATACTTATTACTCTTACTATTATCAATCTAACTCATATTATTGGCCATATTATGTGGATATGATCGATTGAACGAGGATTACTGTACTTATCACTCTCATTATTACCAATCTGCCTCATATTATTAGCCATATTATGCTTATATGATCGACAGAACGACAATTACTATACTTATTACTCTTACTATTATCAATCTAACTCATATTATTAGCCACATTATGCTTATATGATCGATTGAACGACACTTACTATACTTATTACTCTTATTATTATCATTCTAACTCATATTATTAGCCATATTATGATTATATTATCGATAGAACGACAATTACTATACTTGTTACTCTTATTATTATCAATCTTACTCATAATATCTGCCATATTATGCTTATATGATCGATAGAACGGCAATTACAATACTTATTACTCTAATTATTATCAATCGAACTCATATTATTGGCCATATTATGTGGATATGATCGATAGGACGACAATTACTATACTCATTACTCTTATTATTATCAATCTAACTCATATTATTAACCATATTATGCAGATATGATAGATAGAACGACAATTACTATACTTATTACTCTTACTATTATCAATCTAACTCATATTATTAGCCATATTATGCTTATATTATCGATAGAACGACAATTACTACACTTGTTACTCTTATTATTATCAATCTAACTCATATTATTAGCCATATTATGCTTATATGATCGATAGAACGACAATTACTATACTTATTACTCTTATTATTATCAATCTAACTCATATTATTAGCCATATTATGCTTATATTATCGATAGAACGACAATTGCTATACTTGTTACTCTTATTATTATCAATCTAACTCATATTATTAGCCATATTATGCTTATATGATCGATAGGACGACAATTACTATACTCATTACTCTTATTATTATCAAACTAACTCATATTATTAACCATATTATGCAGATATGATAGATAGAACGACAATTACTATACATATTACTCTTACTATTATCAATCTAACTCATATTATTAGCCATATTATGCTTATATTATCGATAGAACGACAATTACTACACTTGTTACTCTTATTATTATCAATCTAACTCATATTATTAGCCATATTATGCTTATATGATCGATAGAACGACAATTTCTATACTTATTACTCTTATTATTATCAATCTAACTCATATTATTAACCATATTATGCTTATATTATCGATAGAACGACAATTGCTATACTTGTTACTCTTATTATTATCAATCTAACTCATATTATTAGCCATATTATGCTTATATGATCGATAGAATGACAATTACTATACTTACTACTCTTACTATTATCAATCTAACTCACATTATTAGCTATATTATGCTTATATGATCGATTGAACGACAATTACTATAGTTATTACTCTTACTATTATCAATCTAACTCATATTATTAGCCACATTATGCTTATATGATCGATAGAACGACAATTACTATACTTGTTACTCTTATTATTGTCAATCTTACTCATAATATCAGCCATATTATGCTTATATGATCGATAGAACGGCAATTACTATACTTATTACTCTAATTATTATCAATCGAACTCTTATTATTGGCCATATTATGTGGATATGATCGATAGGACGACAATTACTATTCGTATTACTCTTATTATTATCAATCTAACTCATATTATTAGCCATATTATGCTTATATGATCGATAGAAAAACAATTACTATACTTGTTCCTCTTATTATTATCAATCTAACTCATATTATTTGCCATATTATGCTTATATGATCGACAGAACGACAATTACTAAACTTATTACTCTTATTATTATCAATCTAACTCATATTATTAGCCATATTATGCTTATATTATCGATAGAACGACAATTGCTATACTTGTTACTCTTATTATTATCAATCTAACTCATATTATTAACCATATTATGCTTATATGATCGATAGGACGACAATTACTATACTCATTACTCTTATTATTATCAAACTAACTCATATTATTAACCATATTATGCAGATATGATCGATAGAACGACAATTACTATACTTATGACTCTTACTATTATCAATCTAACTCATATTATTAGCCATATTATGCATATATTATCGATAGAACGACAATTACTATACTTGTTACTCTTATTATTATCAATCTAACTCATATTATTTGCCATATTATGCTTATATGATCGACAGAACGACAATTACTAAACTTATTACTCTTATTATTATCAATCTAACTCATATTATTAGCCGTATTATGCTTATATTATCGATAGAACGACAATTGCTATACTTGTTACTCTTATTATTATCAATCTAACTCATATTATTAGCCATATTATGCTTATATGATCGATAGAATGACAATTACTATACTTATTACTCTTACTATTATCAATCTAACTCATATTATTAGCCATATTATGCTTATATGATCGATTGAACGACAACTACTATACTTATTACTCTTACTATTATCAATCTAACTCATATTATTGGCCACATTATGCTTATATGATCGATTGAACGACACTTACTATACTTATTACTCTTATTATTATCATTCTAACTCATATTATTAGCCATATTATGATTATATTATCGATAGAACGACAATTACTATACTTGTTACTCTTATTATTATCAATCTTACTCATAATATCTGCCATATTATGCTTATATGATCGATAGAACGGCAATTACAATACTTATTACTCTAATTATTATCAATCGAACTCATATTATTGGCCATATTATGTGGATATGATCGATAGGACGACAATTACTATACTCATTACTCTTATTATTATCAATCTAACTCATATTATTAACCATATTATGCAGATATGATAGATAGAACGACAATTACTATACTTATTACTCTTACTATTATCAATCTAACTCATATTATTAGCCATATTATGCTTATATTATCGATAGAACGACAATTACGACACTTGTTACTCTTATTATTATCAATCTAACTCATATTATTAGCCATATTATGCTTATATGATCGATAGAACGACAATTACTATACTTATTACTCTTATTATTATCAATCTAACTCATATTATTGGCCATATTATGTGGATATGATTGATAGGACGACAATTACTATACTTATTACTCTTACTATTATCAATCTAACTCATATTATTGGCCATATTATGTGGATATGATCGATTGAACGAGGATTACTGTACTTATCACTCTTATTATTACCAATCTGCCTCATATTATTAGCCATATCATGCTTATATGATCGACAGAACGACAATTACTATACTTATTACTCTTACTATTATCAATCTAACTCATATTATTGGCCATATTATGTGGATATGATCGATTGAACGAGGATTACTGTACTTATCACTCTTATTATTACCAATCTGCCTCATATTATTAGCCATATTATGCTTATATTATCGATAGAACGACAATTACTACACTTGTTACTCTTATTATTATCAATCTAACTCATATTATTAGCCATATTATGCTTATATGATCGATAGAACGACAATTACTATACTTATTACTCTTATTATTATCAATCTAACTCATATTATTGGCCATATTATGTGGATATGATTGATAGGACGACAATTACTATACTTATTACTCTTACTATTATCAATCTAACTCATATTATTGGCCATATTATGTGGATATGATCGATTGAACGAGGATTACTGTACTTATCACTCTTATTATTACCAATCTGCCTCATATTATTAGCCATATTATGCTTATATGATCGACAGAACGACAATTACTATACTTATTACTCTTACTATTATCAATCTAACTCATATTATTAACCACATTATGCTTATATGATCGATTGAACGACACTTACTATACTTATTACTGTTATTATTATCATTCTAACTCGTATTATTAGCCATATTATGATTATATTATCGATAGAACGACAATTACTATACTTGTTACTCTTATTATTATCAATCTTACTCATAATATCTGCCATATTATGCTTATATGATCGATAGAACGGCAATTACAATACTTATTACTCTAATTATTATCAATCGAACTCCTATTATTGGCCATATTATGTGGATATGATCGATAGGACGACAATTACTATTCGTATTACTCTTACTATTATTAATCTAACTCATATTATTAGCCACATTATGCTTATATGATCGATTGAACGACAATTACTATACTCATTACTCTTATTATTGTCAATCTAACTCATATTATTAGCCATATTATGCTTATATGATCGATAGAACGACAATTACTATACTTATTACTCTAATTATTATCAATCTAACTCACATTATTAGCCATATTATGCTTATATGATCGATAGAACGACAATTACTATACTTATTACTCTTATTATTATCAATCTAACTCATATTATTGGCCATATTTTGTGGATATGATCGATAGGACGACAATTACTATACTTATTACTCTTATTATTATCAATCTAACTTATATTATTAGCCATATTATGCTTATATGACCGATTGAACGACAATTACTACACTTGTTACTCTTATTATTATCAATCTAACTCATATTATTAGCCATATTATGCTTATATGATCGATAGAACGACAATTACTATACTTATTACTCTTATTATTATCAATCTAACTCATATTATTGGCCATATTATGTGGATATGATTGATTGGACGACAATTACTATACTTATTACTCTTACTATTATCAATCTAACTCATATTATTGGCCATATTATGTGGATATGATCGATTGAACGAGGATTACTGTACTTATCACTCTTATTATTACCAATCTGCCTCATATTATTAGCCATATCATGCTTATATGATCGACAGAACGACAATTACTATACTTATTACTCTTACTATTATCAATCTAACTCATATTATTGGCCATATTATGTGGATATGATCGATTGAACGAGGATTACTGTACTTATCACTCTTATTATTACCAATCTGCCTCATATTATTAGCCATATTATGCTTATATTATCGATAGAACGACAATTACTACACTTGTTACTCTTATTATTATCAATCTAACTCATATTATTAGCCATATTATGCTTATATGATCGATAGAACGACAATTACTATACTTATTACTCTTATTATTATCAATCTAACTCATATTATTGGCCATATTATGTGGATATGATTGATAGGACGACAATTACTATACTTATTACTCTTACTATTATCAATCTAACTCATATTATTGGCCATATTATGTGGATATGATCGATTGAACGAGGATTACTGTACTTATCACTCTTATTATTACCAATCTGCCTCATATTATTAGCCATATTATGCTTATATGATCGACAGAACGACAATTACTATACTTATTACTCTTACTATTATCAATCTAACTCATATTATTAACCACATTATGCTTATATGATCGATTGAACGACACTTACTATACTTATTACTGTTATTATTATCATTCTAACTCGTATTATTAGCCATATTATGATTATATTATCGATAGAACGACAATTACTATACTTGTTACTCTTATTATTATCAATCTTACTCATAATATCTGCCATATTATGCTTATATGATCGATAGAACGGCAATTACAATACTTATTACTCTAATTATTATCAATCGAACTCCTATTATTGGCCATATTATGTGGATATGATCGATAGGACGACAATTACTATTCGTATTACTCTTACTATTATTAATCTAACTCATATTATTAGCCACATTATGCTTATATGATCGATTGAACGACAATTACTATACTCATTACTCTTATTATTGTCAATCTAACTCATATTATTAGCCATATTATGCTTATATGATCGATAGAACGACAATTACTATACTTATTACTCTAATTATTATCAATCTAACTCATATTATTAGCCATATTATGCTTATATGATCGATAGAACGACAATTACTATACTTATTACTCTTATTATTATCAATCTAACTCATATTATTGGCCATATTTTGTGGATATGATCGATAGGACGACAATTACTATACTTATTACTCTTATTATTATCAATCTGACTTATATTATTAGCCATATTATGCTTATATGACCGATTGAACGACAATTACTATACTTGTTACTCTCATTATTATCAATCTAACTCATATTATTAGCCATATTATGCTTATATGATCGATAGAACGACAATTACTATACTTATTACTCTTATTATTATCAATCTAACTCATATTATTGGCCATATTATGTGGATATGATCGATAGGACGACAATTACTATACTCATTACTCTTATTATTATCAATCTAACTCATATTATTAACCATATTATGCAGATATGATAGATAGAACGGCAATTACTATACTTATTACTCTAACTATTATCAATCTAACTCATATTATTAGCCATATTATGCTTATATTATCGATAGAACGACAATTACTACACTTGTTACTCTTATTATTATCAATCTAACTCATATTATTAGCCATATTATGCTTATATGATCGATAGAACGACAATTTCTATACTTATTACTCTTATTATTATCAATCTAACTCATATTATTAACCATATTATGCTTATATTATCGATAGAACGACAATTGCTATACTTGTTACTCTTATTATTATCAATCTAACTCATATTATTAGCCATATTATGCTTATATGATCGATAGAATGACAATTACTATACTTATTACTCTTACTATTATCAATCTAACTCACATTATTAGCTATATTATGCTTATATGATCGATTGAACGACAATTACTATACTTATTACTCTTACTATTATCAATCTAACTCATATTATTAGCCACATTATGCTTATATGATCGATAGAACGACAATTACTATACTTGTTACTCTTATTATTGTCAATCTTACTCATAATATCAGCCATATTATGCTTATATGATCGATAGAACGGCAATTACTATACTTATTACTCTAATTATTATCAATCGAACTCTTATTATTGGCCATATTATGTGGATATGATCGATAGGACGACAATTACTATTCGTATTACTCTTATTATTATCAATCTAACTCATATTATTAGCCATATTATGCTTATATGATCGATAGAAAAACAATTACTATACTTGTTCCTCTTATTATTATCAATCTAACTCATATTATTTGCCATATTATGCTTATATGATCGACAGAACGACAATTACTAAACTTATTACTCTTATTATTATCAATCTAACTCATATTATTAGCCATATTATGCTTATATTATCGATAGAACGACAATTGCTATACTTGTTACTCTTATTATTATCAATCTAACTCATATTATTAACCATATTATGCTTATATGATCGATAGGACGACAATTACTATACTCATTACTCTTATTATTATCAAACTAACTCATATTATTAACCATATTATGCAGATATGATCGATAGAACGACAATTACTATACTTATGACTCTTACTATTATCAATCTAACTCATATTATTAGCCATATTATGCATATATTATCGATAGAACGACAATTACTATACTTGTTACTCTTATTATTATCAATCTAACTCATATTATTTGCCATATTATGCTTATATGATCGACAGAACGACAATTACTAAACTTATTACTCTTATTATTATCAATCTAACTCATATTATTAGCCATATTATGCTTATATTATCGATAGAACGACAATTGCTATACTTGTTACTCTTATTATTATCAATCTAACTCATATTATTAGCCATATTATGCTTATATGATCGATAGAATGACAATTACTATACTTATTACTCTTACTATTATCAATCTAACTCATATTATTAGCCATATTATGCTTATATGATCGATTGAACGACAACTACTATACTTATTACTCTTACTATTATCAATCTAACTCATATTATTGGCCACATTATGCTTATATGATCGATTGAACGACACTTACTATACTTATTACTCTTATTATTATCATTCTAACTCATATTATTACCCATATTATGATTATATTATCGATAGAACGACAATTACTATACTTGTTACTCTTATTATTATCAATCTTACTCATAATATCTGCCATATTATGCTTATATGATCGATAGAACGGCAATTACAATACTTATTACTCTAATTATTATCAATCGAACTCCTATTATTGGCCATATTATGTGGATATGATCGATAGGACGACAATTACTATTCGTATTACTCTTACTATTATTAATCTAACTCATATTATTAGCCACATTATGCTTATATGATCGATTGAACGACAATTACTATACTCATTACTCTTATTATTGTCAATCTAACTCATATTATTAGCCATATTATGCTTATATGATCGATAGAACGACAATTACTATACTTATTACTCTAATTATTATCAATCTAACTCACATTATTAGCCATATTATGCTTATATGATCGATAGAACGACAATTACTATACTTATTACTCTTATTATTATCAATCTAACTCATATTATTGGCCATATTTTGTGGATATGATCGATAGGACGACAATTACTATACTTATTACTCTTATTATTATCAATCTAACTTATATTATTAGCCATATTATGCTTATATGACCGATTGAACGACAATTACTATACTTGTTACTCTCATTATTATCAATCTAATTCATATTATTAGCCATATTATGCTTATATGATCGATAGAACGACAATTACTATACTTATTACTCTTATTATTATCAATCTAACTCATATTATTGGCCATATTATGTGGATATGATCGATAG
This sequence comes from Megachile rotundata, assembly GCF_050947335.1. Lineage (NCBI taxonomy): Eukaryota > Metazoa > Arthropoda > Insecta > Hymenoptera > Megachilidae > Megachile > Megachile rotundata. Next base: position 37,603 of record NW_027473835.1, read on the forward strand.
GACGACAATTACTATACTCATTACTCTTATTATTATCAATCTAACTCATATTATTAACCATATTATGCAGATATGATAGATAGAACGGCAATTACTATACTTATTACTCTTACTATTATCAATCTAACTCATATTATTAGCCATATTATGCTTATATTATCGATAGAACGACAATTACTACACTTGTTACTCTTATTATTATCAATCTAACTCATATTATTAGCCATATTATGCTTATATGATCGATAGAACGACAATTTCTATACTTATTACTCTTATTATTATCAATCTAACTCATATTATTAACCATATTATGCTTATATTATCGATAGAACGACAATTGCTATACTTGTTACTCTTATTATTATCAATCTAACTCATATTATTAGCCATATTATGCTTATATGATCGATAGAATGACAATTACTATACTTATTACTCTTACTATTATCAATCTAACTCACATTATTAGCCATATTATGCTTATATGATCGATTGAACGACAATTACTATACTTATTACTCTTACTATTATCAATCTAACTCATATTATTAGCCACATTATGCTTATATGACCGATAGAACGACAATTACTATACTTGTTACTCTTATTATTGTCAATCTTACTCATAATATCAGCCATATTATGCTTATATGATCGATAGAACGGCAATTACTATACTTATTACTCTAATTATTATCAATCGAACTCATATTATTGGCCATATTATGTGGATATGATCGATAGGACGACAATTACTATTCGTATTACTCTTACTATTATTAATCTAACTCATATTATTAGCCAAATTATGCTTATATGATCGATTGAACGACAATTACTATACTTATTACTCTTATTATTATCAATCTAACTCATATTATTAGCCATATTATGCTTATATGATCGATAGAAAAACAATTACTATACTTGTTCCTCTTATTATTATCAATCTAACTCATATTATTTGCCATATTATGCTTATATGATCGACAGAACGACAATTACTAAACTTATTACTCTTATTATTATCAATCTAACTCATATTATTAGCCATATTATGCTTATATTATCGATAGAACGACAATTGCTATACTTGTTACTCTTATTATTATCAATCTAACTCATATTATTAACCATATTATGCTTATATGATCGATAGGACGACAATTACTATACTCATTACTCTTATTATTATCAAACTAACTCATATTATTAACCATATTATGCAGATATGATCGATAGAACGACAATTACTATACTTATGACTCTTACTATTATCAATCTAACTCATATTATTAGCCATATTATGCATATATTATCGATAGAACGACAATTACTATACTTGTTACTCTTATTATTATCAATCTAACTCATATTATTTGCCATATTATGCTTATATGATCGACAGAACGACAATTACTAAACTTATTACTCTTATTATTATCAATCTAACTCATATTATTAGCCATATTATGCTTATATTATCGACAGAACGACAATTGCTATACTTGTTACTCTTATTATTATCAATCTAACTCATATTATTAGCCATATTATGCTTATATGATCGATAGAATGACAATTACTATACTTATTACTCTTACTATTATCAATCTAACTCATATTATTAGCCATATTATGCTTATATGATCGATTGAACGACAACTACTATACTTATTACTCTTACTATTATCAATCTAACTCATATTATTAGCCACATTATGCTTATATGATCGATAGAACGACAATTACTATACTTGTTACTCTTATTATTGTCAATCTTACTCATAATATCAGCCATATTATGCTTATATGGTCGATAGAACGGCAATTACTATACTTATTACTCTAATTATTATCAATCGAACTCATATTATTGGCCATATTATGTGGATATGATCGATAGGACGACAATTACTATTCGTATTACTCTTACTATTATTAATCTAACTCATATTATTAGCCACATTATGCTTATATGATCGATTGAACGACAATTACTATACTTATTACTCTTATTATTATCAATCTAACTCATATTATTAGCCATATTATGCTTATATGATCGATAGAAAAACAATTACTATACTTGTTCCGCTTATTATTATCAATCTAACTCATATTATTTGCCATATTATGCTTATATGATCGATAGAACGACAATTGCTATACTTATTACTCCTATTATTATCAATCTAACTCATATTATTAACCATATTATGCTTATATTATCGATAGAACGACAATTGCTATACTTGTTACTCTCATTATTATCAATCTAACTCATATTATTAGCCATATTATGCTTATATGATCGATAGAATGATAATTACTATACTTATTACTCTTACTATTATCAATCTAACTCATATTATTAGCCATATTATGCTCATATTATCGATAGAACGACAATTACTACACTTGTTACTCTTATTATTATCAATCTAACTCATATTATTAGCCATATTATGCTTATATGATCGATAGAACGACAATTACTATACTTATTACTCTTATTATTATCAATCTAACTCATATTATTAACCATATTATGCTTATATTATCGATAGAACGACAATTGCTATACTTGTTACTCTTATTATTATCAATCTAACTCATATTATTAGCCATATTATGCTTATATGATCGATAGAACGACAATTACTATACTTATTACTCTTATTATTATCAATCTAACTTATATTATTAGCCATATTATGCTTATATGACCGATTGAACTACAATTACTATACTTGTTACTCCCATTATTATCAATCTAACTCATATTATTAGCCATATTATGCTTATATGATCGATTGAACGACAATTACTATACTTGTTACTCTTATTATTATCAATCTAACTCATATTATTAGCCACATTATGCTTATATTATCGATAGAACGACAATTACTATACTTGTTTCTCTTATTATTATCAATCGAACTCATATTATTGGCCATATTATGTGGATATGATCGATAGGACGACGATTACTATACTCATTACTCTTATTATAATCAATCTAACTCATATTATTGGCCATATTATGTGGATATGATTGATAGGACGACAATTACTATACTTATTACTCTTACTATTATCAATCTAACTCATATTATTAGCCATATTATGTTTATATTATCGATAGCACGACAACTACTACACTTGTTACTCTTATTATTATCAATCTAACTCATATTATTAGCCATATTATGCTTATATGATCGATAGAACGACAATTACTATACTTATTACTCTTATTATTATCAATCTAACTCATATTATTAGCCATATTATGCTTATATGATTGATAGAACGACAATTACTATACTTATTACTCTTATTATTATCAATATAACTCATATTATTAACCATATTATGCTTATATTATCGATAGAACGACAATTGCTATACTTGTTACTCTTATTATTATCAATCTAACTCATATTATTAGCCATATTATGCTTATATGATCGATAGAACGACAATTACTATACTTATTACACTTATTATTATCAATCTAACTTATATTATTAGCCATGATATGCTTATATGACCGATTGAACTACAATTACTATACTTGTTACTCCCATTATTATCAATCTAACTCATATTATAAGCCATATTATGCTTATATGATCGATAGAACGACAATTACTATACTTATTACTCTTATTATTATTAATCTCACTCATATTATTGGCCATATTATGTGGATATGATCGATAGGACGACAATTACTATACGTATTACTCTTACTATTATTAATTTAACTCATACTATTAGCCACATTATGCTTATATGATCGATTGAACGACAATTACTATACTTATTACTCTTACTATTATCAATCTAACACATATTATTAGCCATATTATGCTTATATTATCGATAGAAGGACAATTACTATAGTTGTTACTCTTATTGTTATCAATCTAACTCATATTATTAAACATATTATGCAGATATGATCGGTAGAACGACAATCACAATGCCTATTACTCTTGCTATTATCAATCGAACTCATATTATTAGCCATATTATGCTTATATGATCGATTGAACGACAATTAATATACTTGTTACGCTTACTATTATCAATCTAACTCATATTATTAGCCATATTATGCTTATATTATCGAAAGAAGGACAATTACTATAGTTGTTACTCTTATTATTATCAATCTAACTCATATTATTAGCCATATTATGCTTCAATTATTAAAGGAACGACAATTACTATACTTGTTACTCTTATTATTATCAATCTAACTCATATTATTGGCCATATTATGTGGATATGATCGATAGGACGACAATTACTATACTTATTACTCTTATTATTATCAATCTAACTCATATTATTAGCCATATTATTCTTATATGATCGATAGAATGACAATTACTATACTTATTACTCTTACTATTATTAATAATCTAGCTCATATTATTAGCCATATTATGCTTATATGATCGATTGAACGAGGATTACTGTACTTATCACTCTTATTATTACCAATCTGCCTCATATTATGAGCCATATTATGCTTATATGATCGACAGAACGACAATTACTATACTTACTACTCTTACTATTATCAATCTAACTCATATTATTAGCCACATTATGCTTATATGATCGATTGAACGACACTTACTATACTTGTTACTCTTATTATTATCATTCTAACTCATATTATTAGCCATATTATGATTATATTATCGATAGAACGACAATTACTATACTTGTTACTCTTATTATTATCAATCTAACTCATATTATTAGCCATATTATGCTTATATGATCGATAGGACAACAATTACTATACTCATTACTCTTATTATTATCAAACTAACTCATATTATTAACCATATTATGCAGATATGATCGATAGAACGACAATTACTATACTTATGACTCTTACTATTATCAATCTAACTCATATTATTAGCCATATTATGCATATATTATCGATAGAACGACAATTACTATACTTGTTACTCTTATTATTATCAATCTAACTCATATTATTAGCCATATTATGCTTATATGATCGATAGAACGACAATTGCTATACTTATTACTCTTATTATTATCAATCTAACTCATATTATTAACCATATTATGCTTATATTATCGATAGAACGACAATTGCTATACTTGTTACTCTTATTATTATCAATCTAACTCATATTATTAGCCATATTATGCTTATATGATCGATAGAATTATAATTACTATACTTATTACTCTTACTATTATCAATCTAACTCATATTATTAGCCATATTATGCTTATATGATCGATTGAACGAGGATTACTGTACTTATCACTCTTATTATTACCAATCTGACTCATATTATTAGCCATATTATGCTTATATGATCGATAGAACGACAATTACTATACTTATTACTCTTACTATTATCAATCTAACTCATATTATTAGCCACATTATGCTTATATGATCGATTGAACGGCAATTACTATACTTATTACTCTTATTATTATCAATCTAACTTATATTATTAGCCATATTATGCTTATATGACCGATTGAACGACAATTACTGTACATGTTACTCTCATTATTATCAATCTAACTCATATTATTAGCCTTATTATGCTTATATGATCGATAGAACGACAATTACTATACTTATTACTCTTATTATTATCAATCTCACTCATATTATTGGCCATATTATGTGGATATGATCGATAGGACGACAATTACTATACTCATTACTCTTATTATTATCAAACTAATACATATTATTAACTATATTATGCAGATATGATAGATAGAACGACAACTACTATACTTATTACTCTTACTATTATCAATCTAACTCATATTATTAGCCATATTATGCTTATATTATCGATAGAACGACAATTACTATACTTGTTTCTCTTATTATTATCAATCGAACTCATATTATTGGCCATACTATGTGGATATGATCGATAGGACGACGATTACTATGCTTGTTACTCTTATTATTATCAATCTAACTCATATTATTAGCCACATTATGCTTATATTATCGATAGAACGACAATTACTATACTTGTTTCTCTTATTATTATCAATCGAACTCATATTATTGGCCATACTATGTGGATATGATCGATAGGACGACGATTACTATACGCATTATTCTTATTATAATCAATCTAACTCATATTATTGGCCATATTATGTGGATATGATTGATAGGACGACAATTACTATACTTATTACTCTTACTATTATCAATCTAACTCATATTATTAGCCATATTATGTTTATATTATCGATAGCACGACAACTACTACACTTGTTACTCTTATTATTATCAATCTAACTCATATTATTAGCCATATTATGCTTATATGATCGATAGAACGACAATTGCTATACTTATTACTCTTATTATTATCAATCTAACTCATATTATTAGCCATATTATGCTTATATGATCGATAGAACGACAATTACTATACTTACTACTCTTATTATTATCAATACAACTCATATTATTAACCATATTATGCTTATATTATCGATAGAACGACAATTGCTATACTTGTTACTCTTATTATTATCAATCTAACTCATATTATTAGCCATATTATGCTTATATGATCGATAGAACGACAATTACTATACTTATTACTCTTATTATTATCGATCTAACTTATATTATTAGCCATGATATGCATATATGACCGATTGAACTACAATTACTATACTTGTTACTCCCATTATTATCAATCTAACTCATATTATTAGCCATATTATGCTTATATGATCGATAGAACGACAATTACTATACTTATTACTCTTATTATTATTAATCTAACTCATATTATTAGCCATATTATGCTTATATGATCGATAGAACGACAATTACTATACTTATTACTCTTATTATTATCAATCTAACTCATATTATTGGCCATATTTTGTGGATATGATCGATAGGACGACAAATACTATACGTATTACTCTTACTATTATTAATCTAACTCATACTATTAGCCACATTATGCTTATATGATCGATTGAACGACAATTACTATACTTATTACTCTTACTATTATCAATCTAACACATATTATTAGCCATATTATGCTTATATTATCGATAGAAGGACAATTACTATAGTTGTTACTCTTATTGTTATCAATCTAACTCATATTATTAAACATATTATGCAGATATGATCGGTAGAACGACAATCACAATGCCTATTACTCTTGCTATTATCAATCGAACTCATATTATTAGCCATATTATGCTTATATGATCGATTGAACGACAATTAATATACTTGTTACGCTTATTATTATCAATCTAACTCATATTATTAGCCGTATTATGCTTATATTATCGAAAGAAGGACAATTACTATAGTTGTTACTCTTATTATTATCAATCTAACTCATATTATTAGCCATATTATGCTTATATTATTAAAGGAACGACAATTACTATACTTGTTACTCTTATTATTATCAATCTAACTCATATTATTGGCCATATTATGTGGATATGATCGATAGGACGACAATTACTATACTTATTACTCTTATTATTATCAATCTAACTCATATTATTAGCCATATTATTCTTATATGATCGATAGAATGACAATTACTATACTTATTACTCTTACTATTATTAATAATCTAACTCATATTATTAGCCATATTATGCTTATATGATCGATTGAACGAGGATTACTGTACTTATCACTCTTATTATTACCAATCTGCCTCATATTATTAGCCATATTATGCTTATATGATCGACAGAACGACAATTACTATACTTACTACTCTTACTATTATCAATCTAACTCATATTATTAGCCATATTATGCTTATATGATCGATTGAACGACAATTACTATACTTATTACTCTTACTATTATCAATCTAACTCATATTATTAGCCATACTATGCTTATATGATCGATTGAACGACAATTACTATACTTATTACTCTTACTATTATCAATCTAACTCATATTATTAGCCGCATTATGCTTATATGATCGATAGAACGACAATTACTATACTTATTACTCTTATTATTATCAATCTAACTCATATTATTAGCCATATTATGCTTATATGATCGATAGAACGACAATTACTATACTTATTACTCTTATTATTATCAATCTAACTCATATTATTGGCCATATTATGTGGATATGATCGATAGGACGACAATTACTATACGTATTACTCTTACTATTATTAATCTAACTCATATTATTAGCCCTATTATTCTTATATGATCGATTGAACGACAATTACTATACTTGTTACGCTTATTATTATCAATCTAACTCATATTATTAGCCATATTATGCCTATATTATCGAAAGAAGGACAATTACTATAGTTGTTACTCTTATTATTATCAATCTAACTCATATTATTAGCCATATTATGCTTATATGATCGATTGAACGACAATTACTATACTTGTTACGCTTATTATTATCAATCTAACTCATATTATTAGCCATGTTATGCCTATATTATCGAAAGAAGGACAATTACTATAGTTGTTGCTCGCATTATTATCAATCTAACTCATATTATTAGCCATATTATGCTTATATGATCGATAGAAAAACAATTACTATACTTGTTACTCTTATTATTATCAATCTAACTCATATTATTAGCCATATTATGCTTATATGATCGATAGAACGACAATTACTATACTTGTTACTCTTATTATTATCAATCTAACTCATATTATTAGCCATATTATGCTTATATGATCGACTGAACGACAATCACTATACTTGTTACTCACATTATTATCAATCCAACTCATATTATTAGCCATATTATGCTTATATGATCGATAGAACGACAATTACTATACCTATTACTCTTATTATTATCAATCTAACTCATATTATTGGCCATATTATGTGGATATGATCGATAGGACGGCAATTACTATACTCATTACTCTTATTATTATCAAACTAACTCATATTATTAACCATATTATGCAGATATGATCGATAGAACGACAATTACTATACTTATGACTCTTACTATTATCAATCTAACTCATATTATTAGCCATATTATGCTTATATGATCGATAGGACGACAATTACTATACTCATTACTCTTATTATTATCAATCTAACTCATATTATTGGCCATATTATGTGGATATGATCGATAGGACGACAATTACTATACGTATTACTCTTACTATTATTAATCTAACTCCTATTATTAGCCATATTATGCCTATATGATCGATTGAACGACAATTACTATACTTGTTACGCTTATTATTATCAATCTAACTCATATTATTAGCCATATTATGCCTATATTATCGAAAGAAGGACAATTACTATAGTTGTTACTCTTATTATTATCAATCTAACTCATATTATTAGCCATATTATGCTTATATGATCGATAGAAAAACAATTACTATACCAGTACTCTTATTATTATCAATCTAACTCATATTATTGGCCATATTATGTGGATATGATCGATAGGACGGCAATTACTATACTTATTACTCTAATTATTATCAATCGAACTCATATTATTGGCCATATTATGTGGATATGATCGATAGGACGACAATTACTATTCGTATTACTCTTACTATTATTAATCTAACTCATATTATTAGCCACATTATGCTTATATGATCGATTGAACGACAATTACTATACTTATTACTTTTATTATTATTAATCCAACTCATATTATTAGCCATATTATGCTTATATGATCGATAGAACGACAATTACTATACCTATTACTCTTATTATTATCAATCTAACTCATATTATTGGCCATATTATGTGGATATGATCGATAGGACGGCAATTACTATACTCATTACTCTTATTATTATCAAACTAACTCATATTATTAACCATATTATGCAGATATGATCGATAGAACGACAATTACTATACTTATGACTCTTACTATTATCAATCTAACTCATATTATTAGCCATATTATGCTTATATGATCGATAGGACGACAATTACTATACTCATTACTCTTATTATTATCAATCTAACTCATATTATTGGCCATATTATGTGGATATGATCGATAGGACGACAATTACTATACGTATTACTCTTACTATTATTAATCTAACTCATATTATTAGCCATATTATGCCTATATGATCGATTGAACGACAATTACTATACTTGTTACGCTTATTATTATCAATCTAACTCATATTATTAGCCATATTATGGCTATATTATCGAAAGAAGGACAATTACTATAGTTGTTACTCTTATTATTATCAATCTAACTCATATTATTAGCCATATTATGCTTATATGATCGATAGAACGACAATTACTATACCTATTACTCTTATTATTATCAATCTAACTCATATTATTGGCCATATTATGTGGATATGATCGATAGGACGGCAATTACTATACTCATTACTCTTATTATTATCAATCTAACTCATATTATTAGCCATATTATGCTTATATGATCGATAGAACGACAACTACTATACTTATTACTCTTATTATTATCAATCTAACTCATATTATTGGCCATATTATGTGGATATGATCGATAGGACGACAATTACTATACTTGTTACGCTTATTATTATCAATCTAACTCATATTATTAGCCATATTATGCCTATATTATCGAAAGAAGGACAATTACTATAGTTGTTACTCTTATTATTATCAATCTAACTCATATTATTAGCCATATTATGCTTATATGATCGATAGAAAAACAATTACTATACCAGTACTCTTATTATTATCAATCTAACTCATATTATTGGCCATATTATGTGGATATGATCGATAGGACGGCAATTACTATACTTATTACTCTAATTATTATCAATCGAACTCATATTATTGGCCATATTATGTGGATATGATCGATAGGACGACAATTACTATACGTATTACTCTTACTATTATTAATCTAACTCATATTATTAGCCATATTATGCCTATATGATCGATTGAACGACAATTACTATACTTGTTACGCTTATTATTATCAATCTAACTCATATTATTAACCATATTATGCTTATATTATCGATAGAACGACAATTGCTATACTTGTTACTCTTATTATTATCAATCTAACTCATATTATTAGCCATATTATGCTTATATGATCGATAGGACGACAATTACTATACTCATTACTCTTATTATTATCAATCTAACTCATATTATTGGCCATATTATGTGGATATGATCGATAGGACGACAATTACTATACGTATTACTCTTACTATTATTAATCTAACTCATATTATTAGCCATATTATGCCTATATGATCGATTGAACGACAATTACTATACTTGTTACGCTTATTATTATCAATCTAACTCATATTATTAGCCATATTATGGCTATATTATCGAAAGAAGGACAATTACTATAGTTGTTACTCTTATTATTATCAATCTAACTCATATTATTAGCCATATTATGCTTATATGATCGATAGAACGACAATTACTATACTTATGACTCTTACTATTATCAATCTAACTCATATTATTAGCCATATTATGCTTATATGATCGATAGGACGACAATTACTATACTCATTACTCTTATTATTATCAATCTAACTCATATTATTGGCCATATTATGTGGATATGATCGATAGGACGACAATTACTATACGTATTACTCTTACTATTATTAATCTAACTCATATTATTAGCCATATTATGCCTATATGATCGATTGAACGACAATTACTATACTTGTTACGCTTATTATTATCAATCTAACTCATATTATTAGCCATATTATGGCTATATTATCGAAAGAAGGACAATTACTATAGTTGTTACTCTTATTATTATCAATCTAACTCATATTATTAGCCATATTATGCTTATATGATCGATAGAACGACAATTACTATACCTATTACTCTTATTATTATCAATCTAACTCATATTATTGGCCATATTATGTGGATATGATCGATAGGACGGCAATTACTATACTCATTACTCTTATTATTATCAATCTAACTCATATTATTAGCCATATTATGCTTATATGATCGATAGAACGACAACTACTATACTTATTACTCTTATTATTATCAATCTAACTCATATTATTGGCCATATTATGTGGATATGATCGATAGGACGACGATTACTATACTCATTACTCCTATTATAATCAATCTAACTCATATTATTGGCCATATTATGTGCATATGATCGATAGAACGACAATTACTATACTTATTAGTCTTACTATTATCAATCTAACTCATATTATTTGCCATATTATGCTTATATGATCGATAGAACGACAATTACTATACTTATTACTCTTATTATTATCAATCTAATTATATTATTAGCCATGTTATGCTTATATGATCTTTAGAACGACAATTACTATACCTATTACTCTTATTATTATCAATCGAACTTATATTATCAGCCATATTATGCTTCCATGTTCGACAGAACGACAATTACTGTACTTATTACTCTTACAGTCATCAATCTAACACGTACTATTAGCCATATTATGCTTATATGATCGATAGAACGACAATTACTATACTTATTACTCTTATTATTATCAAACTAACTCAGATTTTTAGCCATATTATGCTTATATGATCGATAGAACGACAATTACTGTACTTATTACACTCACTATTATCAATCTAACTCATATTGTTAACGATATTATGCAGATATGATCGATAGAACGACAATTACTATACTTACTACTCTTATTATTATCAATACAACTCATATTATTAACCATATTATGCTTATATTATCGATAGAACGACAATTGCTATACTTGTTACTCTTATTATTATCAATCTAACTCATATTATTAGCCATATTATGCTTATATGATCGATAGAACGACAATTACTATACTTATTACTCTTATTATTATCGATCTAACTTATATTATTAGCCATGATATGCATATATGACCGATTGAACTACAATTACTATACTTGTTACTCCCATTATTATCAATCTAACTCATATTATTAGCCATATTATGCTTATATGATCGATAGAACGACAATTACTATACTTATTACTCTTATTATTATTAATCTAACTCATATTATTAGCCATATTATGCTTATATGATCGATAGAACGACAATTACTATACTTATTACTCTTATTATTATCAATCTAACTCATATTATTGGCCATATTTTGTGGATATGATCGATAGGACGACAAATACTATACGTATTACTCTTACTATTATTAATCTAACTCATACTATTAGCCACATTATGCTTATATGATCGATTGAACGACAATTACTATACTTATTACTCTTACTATTATCAATCTAACACATATTATTAGCCATATTATGCTTATATTATCGATAGAAGGACAATTACTATAGTTGTTACTCTTATTGTTATCAATCTAACTCATATTATTAAACATATTATGCAGATATGATCGGTAGAACGACAATCACAATGCCTATTACTCTTGCTATTATCAATCGAACTCATATTATTAGCCATATTATGCTTATATGATCGATTGAACGACAATTAATATACTTGTTACGCTTATTATTATCAATCTAACTCATATTATTAGCCGTATTATGCTTATATTATCGAAAGAAGGACAATTACTATAGTTGTTACTCTTATTATTATCAATCTAACTCATATTATTAGCCATATTATGCTTATATTATTAAAGGAACGACAATTACTATACTTGTTACTCTTATTATTATCAATCTAACTCATATTATTGGCCATATTATGTGGATATGATCGATAGGACGACAATTACTATACTTATTACTCTTATTATTATCAATCTAACTCATATTATTAGCCATATTATTCTTATATGATCGATAGAATGACAATTACTATACTTATTACTCTTACTATTATTAATAATCTAACTCATATTATTAGCCATATTATGCTTATATGATCGATTGAACGAGGATTACTGTACTTATCACTCTTATTATTACCAATCTGCCTCATATTATTAGCCATATTATGCTTATATGATCGACAGAACGACAATTACTATACTTACTACTCTTACTATTATCAATCTAACTCATATTATTAGCCATATTATGCTTATATGATCGATTGAACGACAATTACTATACTTATTACTCTTACTATTATCAATCTAACTCATATTATTAGCCATACTATGCTTATATGATCGATTGAACGACAATTACTATACTTATTACTCTTACTATTATCAATCTAACTCATATTATTAGCCGCATTATGCTTATATGATCGATAGAACGACAATTACTATACTTATTACTCTTATTATTATCAATCTAACTCATATTATTAGCCATATTATGCTTATATGATCGATAGAACGACAATTACTATACTTATTACTCTTATTATTATCAATCTAACTCATATTATTGGCCATATTATGTGGATATGATCGATAGGACGACAATTACTATACGTATTACTCTTACTATTATTAATCTAACTCATATTATTAGCCCTATTATTCTTATATGATCGATTGAACGACAATTACTATACTTGTTACGCTTATTATTATCAATCTAACTCATATTATTAGCCATATTATGCCTATATTATCGAAAGAAGGACAATTACTATAGTTGTTACTCTTATTATTATCAATCTAACTCATATTATTAGCCATATTATGCTTATATGATCGATTGAACGACAATTACTATACTTGTTACGCTTATTATTATCAATCTAACTCATATTATTAGCCATGTTATGCCTATATTATCGAAAGAAGGACAATTACTATAGTTGTTACTCGCATTATTATCAATCTAACTCATATTATTAGCCATATTATGCTTATATGATCGATAGAAAAACAATTACTATACTTGTTACTCTTATTATTATCAATCTAACTCATATTATTAGCCATATTATGCTTATATGATCGATAGAACGACAATTACTATACTTGTTACTCTTATTATTATCAATCTAACTCATATTATTAGCCATATTATGCTTATATGATCGACTGAACGACAATCACTATACTTGTTACTCACATTATTATCAATCCAACTCATATTATTAGCCATATTATGCTTATATGATCGATAGAACGACAATTACTATACCTATTACTCTTATTATTATCAATCTAACTCATATTATTGGCCATATTATGTGGATATGATCGATAGGACGGCAATTACTATACTCATTACTCTTATTATTATCAAACTAACTCATATTATTAACCATATTATGCAGATATGATCGATAGAACGACAATTACTATACTTATGACTCTTACTATTATCAATCTAACTCATATTATTAGCCATATTATGCTTATATGATCGATAGGACGACAATTACTATACTCATTACTCTTATTATTATCAATCTAACTCATATTATTGGCCATATTATGTGGATATGATCGATAGGACGACAATTACTATACGTATTACTCTTACTATTATTAATCTAACTCCTATTATTAGCCATATTATGCCTATATGATCGATTGAACGACAATTACTATACTTGTTACGCTTATTATTATCAATCTAACTCATATTATTAGCCATATTATGCCTATATTATCGAAAGAAGGACAATTACTATAGTTGTTACTCTTATTATTATCAATCTAACTCATATTATTAGCCATATTATGCTTATATGATCGATAGAAAAACAATTACTATACCAGTACTCTTATTATTATCAATCTAACTCATATTATTGGCCATATTATGTGGATATGATCGATAGGACGGCAATTACTATACTTATTACTTTTATTATTATTAATCCAACTCATATTATTAGCCATATTATGCTTATATGATCGATAGAACGACAATTACTATACCTATTACTCTTATTATTATCAATCTAACTCATATTATTGGCCATATTATGTGGATATGATCGATAGGACGGCAATTACTATACTCATTACTCTTATTATTATCAAACTAACTCATATTATTAACCATATTATGCAGATATGATCGATAGAACGACAATTACTATACTTATGACTCTTACTATTATCAATCTAACTCATATTATTAGCCATATTATGCTTATATGATCGATAGGACGACAATTACTATACTCATTACTCTTATTATTATCAATCTAACTCATATTATTGGCCATATTATGTGGATATGATCGATAGGACGACAATTACTATACGTATTACTCTTACTATTATTAATCTAACTCATATTATTAGCCATATTATGCCTATATGATCGATTGAACGACAATTACTATACTTGTTACGCTTATTATTATCAATCTAACTCATATTATTAGCCATATTATGCCTATATTATCGAAAGAAGGACAATTACTATAGTTGTTACTCTTACTATTATCAATCTAACTCATATTATTAGCCATATTATGCTTATATGATCGATAGAAAAACAATTACTATACCTATTACTCTTATTATTATCAATCTAACTCATATTATTGGCCATATTATGTGGATATGATCGATAGGACGGCAATTACTATACTTATTACTCTAATTATTATCAATCGAACTCATATTATTGGCCATATTATGTGGATATGATCGATAGGACGACAATTACTATTCGTATTACTCTTACTATTATTAATCTAACTCATATTATTAGCCACATTATGCTTATATGATCGATTGAACGACAATTACTATACTTATTACTCTTATTATTATCAATACAACTCATATTATTAACCATATTATGCTTATATTATCGATAGAACGACAATTGCTATACTTGTTACTCTTATTATTATCAATCTAACTCATATTATTAGCCATATTATGCTTATATGATCGATAGAACGACAATTACTATACTTATTACTCTTATTATCATCAAACTAACTCAGATTTTTAGCCATATTATGCTTATATGATCGATAGAACGACAATTACTGTACTTATTACACTCACTATTATCAATCTAACTCATATTGTTAACGATATTATGCAGATATGATCGATAGAACGACAATTACTATACTTACTACTCTTATTATTATCAATACAACTCATATTATTAACCATATTATGCTTATATTATCGATAGAACGACAATTGCTATACTTGTTACTCTTATTATTATCAATCTAACTCATATTATTAGCCATATTATGCTTATATGATCGATAGAACGACAATTACTATACTTATTACTCTTATTATTATCGATCTAACTTATATTATTAGCCATGATATGCATATATGACCGATTGAACTACAATTACTATACTTGTTACTCCCATTATTATCAATCTAACTCATATTATTAGCCATATTATGCTTATATGATCGATAGAACGACAATTACTATACTTATTACTCTTATTATTATTAATCTAACTCATATTATTAGCCATATTATGCTTATATGATCGATAGAACGACAATTACTATACTTATTACTCTTATTATTATCAATCTAACTCATATTATTGGCCATATTTTGTGGATATGATCGATAGGACGACAAATACTATACGTATTACTCTTACTATTATTAATCTAACTCATATTATTAACCATATTATGCTTATATTATCGATAGAACGACAATTGCTATACTTGTTACTCTTATTATTATCAATCTAACTCATATTATTAGCCATATTATGCTTATATGATCGATAGAACGACAATTACTATACTTATTACTCTTATTATTATCGATCTAACTTATATTATTAGCCATGATATGCATATATGACCGATTGAACTACAATTACTATACTTGTTACTCCCATTATTATCAATCTAACTCATATTATTAGCCATATTATGCTTATATGATCGATAGAACGACAATTACTATACTTATTACTCTTATTATTATTAATCTAACTCATATTATTAGCCATATTATGCTTATATGATCGATAGAACGACAATTACTATACTTATTACTCTTATTATTATCAATCTAACTCATATTATTGGCCATATTTTGTGGATATGATCGATAGGACGACAAATACTATACGTATTACTCTTACTATTATTAATCTAACTCATACTATTAGCCACATTATGCTTATATGATCGATTGAACGACAATTACTATACTTATTACTCTTACTATTATCAATCTAACACATATTATTAGCCATATTATGCTTATATTATCGATAGAAGGACAATTACTATAGTTGTTACTCTTATTGTTATCAATCTAACTCATATTATTAAACATATTATGCAGATATGATCGGTAGAACGACAATCACAATGCCTATTACTCTTGCTATTATCAATCGAACTCATATTATTAGCCATATTATGCTTATATGATCGATTGAACGACAATTAATATACTTGTTACGCTTATTATTATCAATCTAACTCATATTATTAGCCGTATTATGCTTATATTATCGAAAGAAGGACAATTACTATAGTTGTTACTCTTATTATTATCAATCTAACTCATATTATTAGCCATATTATGCTTATATTATTAAAGGAACGACAATTACTATACTTGTTACTCTTATTATTATCAATCTAACTCATATTATTGGCCATATTATGTGGATATGATCGATAGGACGACAATTACTATACTTATTACTCTTATTATTATCAATCTAACTCATATTATTAGCCATATTATTCTTATATGATCGATAGAATGACAATTACTATACTTATTACTCTTACTATTATTAATAATCTAACTCATATTATTAGCCATATTATGCTTATATGATCGATTGAACGAGGATTACTGTACTTATCACTCTTATTATTACCAATCTGCCTCATATTATTAGCCATATTATGCTTATATGATCGACAGAACGACAATTACTATACTTACTACTCTTACTATTATCAATCTAACTCATATTATTAGCCATATTATGCTTATATGATCGATTGAACGACAATTACTATACTTATTACTCTTACTATTATCAATCTAACTCATATTATTAGCCATACTATGCTTATATGATCGATTGAACGACAATTACTATACTTATTACTCTTACTATTATCAATCTAACTCATATTATTAGCCGCATTATGCTTATATGATCGATAGAACGACAATTACTATACTTATTACTCTTATTATTATCAATCTAACTCATATTATTAGCCATATTATGCTTATATGATCGATAGAACGACAATTACTATACTTATTACTCTTATTATTATCAATCTAACTCATATTATTGGCCATATTATGTGGATATGATCGATAGGACGACAATTACTATACTTATTACTCTTACTATTATTAATAATCTAACTCATATTATTAGCCATATTATGCTTATATGATCGATTGAACGAGGATTACTGTACTTATCACTCTTATTATTACCAATCTGCCTCATATTATTAGCCATATTATGCTTATATGATCGACAGAACGACAATTACTATACTTACTACTCTTACTATTATCAATCTAACTCATATTATTAGCCATATTATGCTTATATGATCGATTGAACGACAATTACTATACTTATTACTCTTACTATTATCAATCTAACTCATATTATTAGCCATATTATGCTTATATGATCGATAGAAAAACAATTACTATACTTGTTACTCTTATTATTATCAATCTAACTCATATTATTAGCCATATTATGCTTATATGATCGATAGAACGACAATTACTATACTTGTTACTCTTATTATTATCAATCTAACTCATATTATTAGCCATATTATGCTTATATGATCGACTGAACGACAATCACTATACTTGTTACTCACATTATTATCAATCCAACTCATATTATTAGCCATATTATGCTTATATGATCGATAGAACGACAATTACTATACCTATTACTCTTATTATTATCAATCTAACTCATATTATTGGCCATATTATGTGGATATGATCGATAGGACGGCAATTACTATACTCATTACTCTTATTATTATCAAACTAACTCATATTATTAACCATATTATGCAGATATGATCGATAGAACGACAATTACTATACTTATGACTCTTACTATTATCAATATAACTCATATTATTAGCCATATTATGCTTATATGATCGATAGGACGACAATTACTATACTCATTACTCTTATTATTATCAATCTAACTCATATTATTGGCCATATTATGTGGATATGATCGATAGGACGACAATTACTATACGTATTACTCTTACTATTATTAATCTAACTCCTATTATTAGCCATATTATGCCTATATGATCGATTGAACGACAATTACTATACTTGTTACGCTTATTATTATCAATCTAACTCATATTATTAGCCATATTATGCCTATATTATCGAAAGAAGGACAATTACTATAGTTGTTACTCTTATTATTATCAATCTAACTCATATTATTAGCCATATTATGCTTATATGATCGATAGAAAAACAATTACTATACCAGTACTCTTATTATTATCAATCTAACTCATATTATTGGCCATATTATGTGGATATGATCGATAGGACGGCAATTACTATACTTATTACTTTTATTATTATTAATCCAACTCATATTATTAGCCATATTATGCTTATATGATCGATAGAACGACAATTACTATACCTATTACTCTTATTATTATCAATCTAACTCATATTATTGGCCATATTATGTGGATATGATCGATAGGACGGCAATTACTATACTCATTACTCTTATTATTATCAAACTAACTCATATTATTAACCATATTATGCAGATATGATCGATAGAACGACAATTACTATACTTATGACTCTTACTATTATCAATCTAACTCATATTATTAGCCATATTATGCTTATATGATCGATAGGACGACAATTACTATACTCATTACTCTTATTATTATCAATCTAACTCATATTATTGGCCATATTATGTGGATATGATCGATAGGACGACAATTACTATACGTATTACTCTTACTATTATTAATCTAACTCATATTATTAGCCATATTATGCCTATATGATCGATTGAACGACAATTACTATACTTGTTACGCTTATTATTATCAATCTAACTCATATTATTAGCCATATTATGCCTATATTATCGAAAGAAGGACAATTACTATAGTTGTTACTCTTATTATTATCAATCTAACTCATATTATTAGCCATATTATGCTTATATGATCGATAGAACGACAATTACTATACCTATTACTCTTATTATTATCAATCTAACTCATATTATTGGCCATATTATGTGGAT